>NW_026526721.1:33621254-33833754 GCF_024362965.1 Panthera pardus
TTGTTGTTTTAAGAAGGTCCTTCCAGATTGAAAAATAGAAAAAGAAATAGTTGCAAAGCACTATCAGGTTTTCATTTTTTACATTTCCCTCCAGTACAAATGTAATTCATTTTTCTTCATGGTTAAGAATTGTATAGTCCCTTGTCTAAATAGAGGAATTGTTTCCCAGCAGCAACTTTAAACTAATTTTAGTGGTTTCAAAATGCTATTAATAAAGAAGAAAATGATACATATCTTTTAGAGTAACAGGATTAAATAAGATAATGTATGTAGAAAACACACTTGAGGGGAGCCTGGGTGGCTCAATCGGTTGAGCCTCTGACTTCAGCTCGGGTCATTATCTCACAGCTCGTGAGTTCAAGCCCTGCATCAGGGTCTGGGCTGACTGCTCCGAGGCTGGAGCCTGTTTAGGATTCTGTGTCTCCCTCTCTCTCTGCCCCTAACCCACTTGCATTCTGTCTCCATGTCTTTCAAAAATAAATAAACATTAAAAAAAAAAAAAAAAAAAGAACACACTTGAGTTCCTGGTACATAATACTGCTCAATTAATTGTTCCTATACATGAATTACTTTGACAATTTTACAATAATCAATTAATCGTCATTGGTGATTAACAAAATGCACCATATTTCATATCTAAGTCTTTGGAAAATAGCAGTCCAAATTTTAATGTATTATTATTTACTTATAAAACAATGCCTAAATTATTTAAAGATAATGGGACAATCTATCTTTTACTAAAATAATTCTAAGTTTCCTTTAAACTTCAAAATTTTGAATTTTGAATTTTGACACCAAGACTTTAACATATTCTGAGATTTTATTTATTTATTTATTTTCTTTTTTAGAGACAGAGTATGTATGTGAAGAGGGGAGGGGGCAGAGAGAGAGAGAGAACCCTAAACAGGCTCCACATTCAGAGCAAAGCACAATGTGGGGCTAGATCCCACAACCCTGGGATTATGACCTGAGCTGAAATCAAAGTTGGAGACTCAACCAACCAAGCCACTCAGGTGCTCCTGAGATATTTTTAATAGTTGTTTTGTTTTTTTTTACATATATTTATAATGATGCAAATTACCTGTATACTCTGCCAGTCTGTGTGACTATTGATAAGCATTTGTAAGTGACTATGACAAAACCATAGGTAAGTGAATGCACTCTCTAATAAACACCATGAAATAAATCTTTCCAATGACATTATTAAGTTAAAATAAAAGAGACAAAAAAATTAATAAAGGAGTTTAACTTTTCTGGATAATAAAGTTATCTGTAGTCCTAGAACATGATAAATTCTTTTAACTATATTTAAATATTATAAACATTTCATCTTATTTTATTCAACACAGTGTCTACCAAATTTTATAACTTGAAATAAAAATCTTTAGAGATTTCTTAGTAATATAAAGAGAGCCGTGAATTCTTTGCCACTACTTCTATGAATAAAAGTGATTTTCCTTTAACTGTTATGTTCAATAGTTTGGTGAAACAGACACCATGTCAATTCAGGCTAGTGTTTTAAAGACCTGGCAGCTTCAGCACTGGGATCTTGGAGACCTAATCTACCATGTAAGAGACAATATGGAGAAACCTGGAGATGCCATTGACAAGGAAAGTTGTCCAGCTCAGTCCAGCCTTCCAGCCATGTCCACCTAAGCACTTGATATGCGAAGGAGGAAACCATAATGTAAGTGGACATTTTGCTTTTAGGTACTCATGGTTATGACACATAAATTAAACACAACTCATCCAGCCAAGACTTATCTGAATTCCTGATTCAAAATAATTGTGAGCAAGTTTGTCTAAACCCAAAGAATGTACACCACCAAGACTGAACTGTGACGTGAACCAAGGACTTTGAGTGATCCTAACTTGTCAATATAGGTTCAGCAACTCTAACAAGTATACTTCTCTAGTGAGTGATGTTAATTAAGGGAGGAGGGTATGTATGCACGGAGGCAGAATATATGTGGGTTTATATAAAGTGTATATGTAACTTCCTCTCAATTTTTCTATGAACCTGAAGCTGCTCTAAAAAAAATCAAAGTATTAAAAAAAATTGGGATTATGAAACCAATTTCTAAGACTGCTTGATTTTAAGATAGCCTATTCTTGTTAATACATATTAAGGTGTTAAATTTTGAAAATAAAAAAAATAATTGGGGGACACGTGGGCAGGTCAGTTTTTTCAGTGTCTAATTCTTAGTTGCAGCTCAGGTCATGATCTTATGCTTAGTGAAATCCAGCCCTGCATCAAGCTCTCTCCCTCTCTCTCTGCCCATCTCCCTCTTGCACACTCTTTCTCTCTCAAAGCAAATGAACAAGCAGTAAAAAAATACATTAAAAAATGATAATTGATTTTTGATATAAATGAAACATTTGAGTATTTGAAGCATATTTTTTTTTTTTTAATTTTTTTTCAACGTTTTTAATTTATTTTTGGGACAGAGAGAGACAGAGCATGAACGGGGGAGGGGCAGAGAGAGAGGGAGACACAGAATCGGAAACAGGCTCCAGGCTCCGAGCCATCAGCCCAGAGCCTGACGCGGGGCTCGAACTCACAGACCGCGAGATCGTGACCTGGCTGAAGTCGGACGCTTAACCGACTGCGCCACCCAGGCGCCCCTGAAGCATATTTTTAATTCAAAATCTGAAATGCATAGATTACCTTGAACACCTAGAATTATTTTATTCCTATAACAGTGTAATGCAAATATCTAGATTCATGAAACTAAATATAACTAGTATATATAATATAGATATATTTACTGTTACACAATTAGTAAGCTAAGTCAAATATATAAATCATTATCATATAAACCTATAAAACATAGACCATTTCAAGTAATATTAATAGCATAGTTTCCAGGGGCATTTGGGTGGCTCAGTTGGTTAAGTGTCTGACTCTTGATTTCAGCTCAGGTCATGATCTCATGGTTTGTGGGATTGAGCTCCGTGTTGGGCTCTGTAATGACAGTATGGAGCCTGCTTGGGAATCTCTCTCTCTCTCTCTCTCTCTCTCTCCCTCCCTCCCTCCCTCTCTGTCTGCCCCTTCTCCACACACTCTCTTTCCCTCTCCCTCTCTCTCTCAAAATAAATAAATAAATATTAAAAAAAAAAAAAAAAGTTTCCAAACTGTTTGTGGGCTCTAGCTTGAGAAACTCTGTTTCAATTACTTTAGTTGATTTACAAAATGACATTATTGTTATTATGTGACATTTTCCAAATAAGCAGAATCTAAGTTTTATAATGCTAATTATAAATCAACATGGACACTGAAATGTTTCCAGGTGGTGAACTCTACATTCTGGACAGAGTATTTCTTTTTTTTTTCCTCCTGTCACTGACCTGAGGACCTTGCTGAAGGTAATTGCTGAAGACAGATATTTATTAACACATAAAATGCATGTAAATTGACTGGTAAAAAGCTGAGTTAAAGAATGTGGTCCATAAAGAAGTGACTCTACATGAGTGCAAAAGTAACTAGAGATCGATAGATGTCTGATCACTCTGACAAGAAGAGGATGGCAGAGAAACAGCGAAAGAAATGTAATGTGTTAATCTTAAAGGCTGCTTCTATCCTAGAAGGGGATTAATATCTCTGTGTCATTGAATTTCACATGAATATTTATGTGAAAGAAACAGTGTATTTTTAAAACATTGGGAAGTCCAAAAATCTAGAACTTTTATAGAAAAGCAATTATCTTTGAATTATTTTACTAGAATGTATCGTCCTAATGAGTAATGAAGTAGAATTGTTTTCACCAATTTCTTTTCCATCTTAAATGATATCAAGACCCTAATATAAATTTAACTATATTATCTACATGACTAAGCATCATAATCACACAATTCCTCAATTTGCTTAAGTTCGTTATTAACTACTTTCTAATAGGACATAATGTATTTGACAAAAACATTTTGACTAAAGATATTATCTATCTTTTGTGTTGTAGAAGCTATTTAATTTGCTTTCATCACATATGATGCTGATAGAAAATTAGTAATGTAAATTATCAATGTGGGTCTCCTAAATATGAGCATTTTTTTAAAGAAATCATATTCTGAGTACTTTGGTAAATGTATTTCTCCCGTCAGTTTTCTTGGTAACAGCTAACAAAACACATTTACTCACAAATTATTCCTGGAAGCATTATATATCTATTCGTATGATAAAGCAAGCTGCAGCAAAGAGATACATATTCTAATAAGGTGTTTAGATTATATTCCCATTGCATACTTGCAAGTGTTTGCCAGAGTAAATTAAGCTGGAAAACTATCATTTTCTTGTTACTGATAGAGTTCATCTATATTCAGTTGCATTTTCTTTTTAATATACATTTTGCTATCAAATTTCTTCCCCTCCTTTAAACTTTCTCTCTCATTATAATGGTCTTAGAGAGTAGAGCACATTTTATGAACCTTTATAAGAGTTGTGAGCATGATAATAAACTTCAAGATTTTTTATCCCAAATGTTAATACCCTTTTTAACAAACACAAACCAAACACTGTGTTTTATTTACTTTTAATTATTTAATATCCCCTAGTCTTCCAGAGTGTCCAATTAATGTCCAACATCAAGGGCACCTTATTGTGCATAAAGCTTTACAAGCATTAAGAAAAACAAGAGAAGTGGCCAAAGGACTGTTTTCAAATTATTTATTTGTGTCTCACACCTTCACTACGTCTGACCTCTCCAAAGAAGAGACCATATGTTTTTCCTAATTGGTATCACCATGGGAAACCTCAGTGTCTGATACAAAGATAATTCTCCAAAAATTATGGCTGAATTAATAAGTGGGTGGGTTGGTGGAAGGATAGATTGGTAAGTGAATAGAATAATGCATTTAATCCCCCAACAGAAAATTAGGCTAGAAAACTAGATGCCAGACATAAAAATGCTTGATAGCTAAGTATATATTGTCAGAGAAAAAGAGTACCATAATTCTAGCATAAATTTGGCCCACTTTTGTTCCGCCTAAGCAGAATAATTATATATAAGAAGGTATCTGAAATAATTTTGAAAGGCAATCTAAAATAAAATCTTTAAATTCACTGATGTCATCTCTCAAAAAGCAGTACTTGGACATACAAGCAATTATGCAAGTCAATCATTTACATGAAGAGGCATAAAAGCATCCTACAGTGACAGAAAATTAATAAGAATCAACAATTAACTTTATTTCATCTATTCAAACATCTTAGATATTGAAATATGTTATCACACTACACAATATCATCTGAAAATTAGAATGATGGCATCAAAGAAGAAGACCATTATTCTCTTTCAAATGTACTGAAAGCAAGAGCAGAAATCAGAGTTAAATATAGATTTAAAAAAGATGGCCACATCAGTGCATTTCAGCTAACTGTTCAGCATTATTTTTATATGCAATGTTGCGTGGCCCTCTTACTCACTTTTTACCGGTATTTCCATGCTCCTCACAACATGACCTTAAATACAGAGCATCATTTTGCCACGATAAATGCTCATTAGTGACAATACTGGCATTCACTGAAAATGTGATCTCTCCAGATTTTACTAACAGAGCAGCCATTAAAGTTGTTCAACTTTATATCCAAGGAGAACATCTATTCCTAATTTTATGTGGAACTGTGCACCAAATTCACATTGTTTTGCCTCCATACTTATAGATTACAAATGACACCCCCCCCCCCCAACAGTGTATTTGTTTTCCTCAAGCAGCTTCTTCTCTAGGGATTGTATACAAGTTCTACAAAGCTTGGCTGGGGAATTAATTACTGAGGAAAACTGTTGGACCCTTTCTATGCAAGTTTGTTTGCGTGTGTGTGTGTTTTGTCTTCAGACTAAACAACCTCCTCATCCTCTCTCGGCTATAAAAATCTGATGCAGTTTGATTCATAAGAAGTCTAATCACCATCTAAACCAACAAATACATTTATTTAACAAACATTTAATGTGCTATGCCTTGTATTAAGCACACATAACACCACAGTAAAGAATAAAGACAACGTCTTTGCTTCCTGGAGCTTACATTATTGTGACAGAGTAAGGGTGATAGTTAAATTAATATACAAACAAAATATGAGATACTGATCAATATCCAAAAAGGGGAAACAAGAGGGAGGCCTGAGTGACTAAGTTGGTTAAGCCTGGACTTTGGCTCAGGTCAACTCAGTTCAAAATCTTACAGCTCGAGGGTTCAAGCCCCTCATCAGGCTCTGTGCTGACAGCTCAGAGCCTGGGGCCTGTTTTGGATTCTGTGTCTCCCTCTCTCTCTGCCCCTCCCTATTCTCTCTCTCTCTCTCTCTCTCTCTCTCAAAAATAAATAAGCATTTAAAAACATTAAAAAAAAAGAAAAAAGAGACACAAGAAAGTAGAATATCTTTGAGAGAGACAGTGTGCATACTATGGTTTAAAAAATATAATATTTCTCTGCCCTAGCTGTAAAGGAAAGGCCATTTCCAGACATGTTCAACCCTCGGGACACATTCCACATGGAGAAACAAAGCATAACTCAGAGAAGACAAGGAAGGGCTGTTTGTTGGTAGGGGGAAAAAAAACAGTAACAGTGCCAGAATTTGCGGATCCTCAGGCCACAGGAATGGAGAAAATGTTTGTCTCAAGAAATAAAGGGGAAATTGCCAGCAAAGAGCATAGCCCTCAGATAGCCAATGAACCTAAGTGAGATTGCAAATATTCAGATATATGAAAGAGGAATATTTAAGCTGAGAAATGAATGACTAAAAAGAAGAAGCTATACCTTTAGAAAATGAGAAAAGACCATTCAATAAAGAAAGAGAAATACAAAGAACTTAAGTAGGAATAAATGCAGTAGGTTCAGGAGCATAAAGAAAACAAATGTATCTACAGTGTGATTCTTCACAATGGAATGGTGTTAAAAGGGCTAAGAAAGTTAGACTAAACCCAACTATATCAAGATACAGAGCTGGGGGGTTATTTTAGCATGATGAGAAGCCATTGGATAATTTCAAGCATCATTGTGACATAACCTGCATCACAACACCTTTTCTGACTCCTGCCTCCCTCTTTTTCTTATAAGATCCATTTGATTATATCGGGCTTACCTGAAGAAACCTGGATAACCTTCCTTTCTCAAGATCCTTAACTGAATTACATCTGCAAAGTGCATTTTGCCATATAATTTATTCACAAACTCTGGGAACTTCTTTGGAAGTCATTATTCTGGTTACCACAGACAGGTAGTAGAGTCTGGATTCAACTGCATAGACTGTAACTTCAGAGTCCATCTACCAGAGTCTTTATAAGTATCAAATACCCTTGGAAATTATTGCAAATAGGTACAACTTGGGGAAGAAACTGTACTAGACTACAGCACTAAATTTATACTCCCTCACAGGTTGCTATCACAGCCAAGTCTAACTCAGAACTATGTAAGAGAGGGGATTATGGGAAATATATTCTCCAATGTAATCAAGGCACAGTTAAAAAACACTTTTCATTTACACTGGCAGTCACACATTCTTTGAGATGCAAAAATCCAATATTTCAAAATTGATCCAAACTACCAATAGATGATATTCTTTATAATTCAAAAGAGCCCTTAAGAATAAATTGTATGTAAGGCACACATATGTCTGTGTCTAGCTATATGAAAAACTTTTCCCTGAAGAAACTTAGAGAACTATTTGTATATATAATAACATTGTTTAAGAAATGTTTTATACTTTTGGGGAATATTTACTTACAAATAATTCTGCCTTTTTTTACTTAATTTCTGTTTTAAACAAATGACATTTTTTCATCAGGTAAAATATTTTAAAAATTTCAGTTACTAGAGATATAGAAATGCTCAGTTATGCATTATATTTGATGATACAATATTCTCTATTACTTCTCTAAAGATCATTTACTTTTAATTCACCTGTCTAAATATAGAATGAAACTGGATTGCCACCGTTTCTCTCCAAGGTCCAATGTTTGATATAAATACTTTGATTTTTCCATGAAATAAAAGCAATATCTGAATGTTCTATTCCTTGGATACAGTTTTAATGGCCTTGTTTTCTTGTGATCTTTTAAAACCATAGATCTAGAATCCTTTCTAAAGGATTATCACAACCTTAATAAAAATAGTTATCTATTCTAGTACTAAATTTAGAGTATTTCAAATGGGAATGATTACTTTGGGATTTTAAAACCACATACGTGTTTAGACTCTGAACTCTTGGAAGTTATCTGTCATATAAAGCATTGATTTTTAGTCTAATGTTTCCTACCACAACTTTCTCTCCAGTTTCACAAGCTTTGTTCCTAACTTGATATCATTTTTGCTCTGATTATAATAGAGCAAATACATATTATAAAAATATCATTCCTAAAATTCATTTTATTTAGAATCATTATATATTCACAATATTTATATTTTTATGATAAATTATATTTTCATAATTGAAATGCTAATTATCATTATTTTTTAACAAATACTAAAACTGAAAAATGCTCAAGATTCACTGTCTTTTTTTAATGTTTATTGATTTATTTTCAGAGAGAGAGAGAGAGAGAGAGAGGGAAGGAAAGTGTGCAGAGGAGGGGCAGAGAGAAAGGGAGAGAAAGAGAATCCCAAGCAGGATCCATGCTCTCAGTACAGAGCCAGATGCGGGGCTTTGAACCCTTGAATGATGAGATCACGACCTAAGCCAAAACCAAGAGTTAGATGCTCAACGAGCAGAGCCACCAAGGCACCCCAAGTCTCATTTTGGAGAGTAATTTCTGCAATGTCAAATCAAAACAGAATGTTAGTAATAAATCTACTATATTTTATATTGTGCCAAGTGCATTTTCTGTAAATTTGGACTGTATTTTTAAATGGATGCTTTACCTCCATCATAATTATATTGGCCCTTCAACTTAAAGAAACAGTATTTCATCTGCAGACATTTTTACATATAGTACTTCAGGCTTCATTTCTCAGTTATCTGTGTACTTTCAGGAGATGTATTCACAGCTCGCTGAGCAAGACCCAAACACTCCTCTATGTTTCCTGGCCTCACTTGCAGTATTAAGAAATGTTTTAAAATGTTTAATATAATGAAAAGCTAATTAGTATAGTATTAACTGTGAAATTGGTTGCATTTAGCTGATAATAGTGTGGTTACACAAACATAAATCTAAAAATTATCATTTGCTTATTTGGGTACTTCTGAAAAGAAATGGACAATGAAAGAAGTAACAGGAATCATAATTAAGTAAAAATAAAGAACATGTTGAATGGGCACTCTTCTATGCTGCAAGAATAATCCAGAGGACCCATATTCATAGCTGCTTTTTCAGTACTTTTTTTTTTCTCCCAGAAGATTTTGTTACAGAATATAAAGAAAGGAAACTAAGTATTCCCAATTACAAGGTAGAGAATTCTATTTTGCATTTTTCCCTGCCATAATGTTTTATTTTACTTTGCCTGATACTATAGAGCTAAAATTAGCCTGGAGGAAATTGTCTTTGCAAAAATATGATAGAAACCAATCTTTGGAAGAAAGTATGCTAAAGTCATATGGCAGAATATCCTTGCTATTGGAAACCTACATTCTCAGTACAGCATTGCTACCAAGTGGCTATCCAGCATATATTGGAGTATTTCAGGGACGAGAAACTCACTGGCTATGGAAAACGATTAATCTCCCCTTGGTCAGATAAAGTTCTAGAAAATTCTGTTATTCAAAATCTGAGTTATTTTACTCTGCATACATAGTTCGTATTTCTATCCTTGCAGATAGACAGAACAAGTTAATTCTCTTTCTGCTTCACAGTTACTTATAGCAGAAATGAAATAATATGTATGTATATGTTTCTCAAAATATAAACTAGTACCAGTGTGTAAGCATGGTTTCCTATAACCTCATCTACTTTTAACAAGAAGTTCTAAGCACAATCTCAACTGGTCATCTCCTTTACTACCTAGTTAGGCAGATTTGTAATGCTAATCGTTCAGTGATAGACTGCACTAAAATTATCTGTTAAGAATCTGAAAAAATAGAGCACTCTGCCTTTTCAAAGGCTATATCCAGCAACCTACACCAACCAAAAAAAGGAATAAATGAAATTTTTAAAACAGAACTGAGACAGAGAACTGAAAGTAGGACACATTTATGAATTCATTTCTGCTTTTGGCTAAAATACCTCCCTCCTCGAGTCAGTTTGAAGCAGTTTGCACAGTAGGGTGTTTCACCTACTAATGACTTCACAGCTGGCACGTGCGTGGCATCAATGTTTATTGGCACCCTCAAAGCCACTTATTTTTACGAAGCTCTCTCCTAGGCCTCTGAATAAATTATCTATCAAGTGCAGCAGTGCGTGACAACACCCAAAGTACAATTTGCAGTCTTGCACAGGCTCTCATTATTTGGTGTAAATGAAATCCCAAGTCATTAAACTTTTTAAAAAATGAAGGCCCCTTTTATTAAAAATATAAGCAATTGAAAGACCTCTTAGGTCATTCCTTCAGTCCATAATATGCATACTAAAGAGGCTGGAAAGAGATTCAATCCCTCAGCGATTGTTTACTTTTCTTTGAAAGACAAAAGTTTCTGTCAAACACATCATAGAAAAAGTTCAAGCAGGCTAGTTTCATCTATTCCGTGGGGAATACGCCCAGAAAATTGGCCAAGAGAAAAGACAACAAAAGCAATGATGGTAAGAAATAACATACTCCGAAATTTACAAAGTTATAAGTCAACAGAATATGTAGGATGTCTGGTGAATAACTATCAGCGATTCATTCTTCTTTGTGTCTGAAGGTTTTCCCCCCACCTATGTTGCAAGCTTGTAGAAAAAAATGTAACTAACTAAATAAATAAAAGAAATGGAAAGAGCTTTCCCTTGATCTGCTTAGTTGAACCTTATCAATTTCAGGCAAGATGGCAATACTGTCTTGACAATGAGTTTAAACATTATCTGCAGTCTCTCCTGATATGTTTACCATGAATTTTGATGATGCTTTATATGAGCCTCAAAGCTATTTGATGTTGCTATACTTTTAATCCATGAGCTAAGACTGTTGGCCCATCAAAAAAACCTTTAGTCACAACTCAATATGGAGTAAGTGGTATCTATCATAGCTTGTTTTGTTGTTGGTTAACCAGTGCAGTAAACACATACTATGAAGCAATGTAACATCTTAATAATGCAAATGTTGAGGAAAATCATTAAACACTAACTCATAAACTAGCCAAGATTAGGTGTAACTTCACTATGCATTATCAATAAGTTTTAAAGACATAATTTAACCCCCGTGGTGTATCTGAATCTATGGAATTAGTGAAGCAGCCGCAGCAGCAGATGCAGTTGTAACAGGAGAAAGAAAGAGCTCTAAGGGATTTATCCAGGAAAGTCTAAATGCAATTAAACATTTGATTAATGTGGTACTCTCCCACTATTATTAAGTTCCATGAATGCAAACACTTTTTTTCTTCTTCAGTATATTTTCATTACTTAACATCTTCTTGTCATGGCAGATAGTCAGCTTTGAGTATTCAACAAGTATTTGTTGAATGAATGAATGAAGGAAGGAATATAACTGACGTATTCAAATTGTAGAGGCTTTCAGGGTGCAAACAACCCTACTAGGACAGGAATTACTTTAGAAATGTGTCTTGTAAATAATTAAAAAGCTTTTTGGTGTTCCAAGTATTTCAATGACAAATTTAATAAAAAAGTACTGGCAGTGAAAGTTTAGTACTAAGCCAGTATAAACTGCTAACCAATTCTAGAATACTCTACAATAGCTCTGATGATAGTAGATGGATTCTAAGACAATCCCAGTCTCTTGGTATTGATGTTCCTATGTAATATCTTCTTGAGTGTGCCATGAACCTAACACTAGCTTCTAATTTGGCAAAAGTAATGGAATGTCAGTTAGAGTTAGGTTATATAAAAAAAAATCTCAATCTCTCTCTCTCAATCTCTCTGTCTCTCTCTCTCCAAAACACTCAGAATAGGAGAAACAATCTGCCATGTGTGAGCCACCTAAGAGGCTAAGGCTCTTTCCAATCTTGAAATGATATAGCCCCAGCTGAAAGTTTGGCTGTAAGTGAGAGACAGAGTTGGAACCACGCAAGGTGATCTAAAATGTCTGGCCCACAGAAACCATGACATAATAAATGCCTGTTGTCAATCACTGAATTTTGGGATGATTTTAATGCATCAATATATCACTAATACCTTGGGAATAAGCATCTAGTCTACGATTTAACATATCTATCAAAAGGGAATCCATGGACATGGGAAATCCTCATTAGGAAATTTCTTAAGTTGAACTATATCACCTTACAATTTCCACCTACTGGTTCTTAAATACTGGTAAACCAATAACCCAAACAGATAATTTTTCTGGAATTGTAGAGATCATATTCTAATAGGAGAATCAGATAGTAAGAAAATTTTAAAATGAACACAATAATTACAGGCTCTTTATACACAAGGAGAGAACAAACAGGATAAAAGATGGAGCAGTTGGAGATAGTCTCATTGGTTGGTGTAAGCAAGAGAGACATCTCTGGAGAGATGATATTTATACTGGGTTTAAAGAATAACAATGAGCTAATCATATGAAGATCTGGGGAAAGATCCAGGGAGGCAAACAGAGCAATAAGAATAACATCCCAGAAAGAGAAAAAGTTGGTAATATTTAAGAAGTAAACACACACACACACACACACACACACACACACACACACAAAACAAAACAAAAAACAAAACCCAGTTAGGTTGAGGCATAATTAACAAGAAATGGGACAAATGGTTGGTTAGTGATGAATAGGAAAGGCTAGCAGGGGCCGGATGTTGGGCCCCGTTTGTGCAGGAAAGGGGCTTAAATTTTTTTTTAACACAATTGAAAACCATTTAAAGCTTTTAATTAGGAGAGTATCATGACTTAAGTAAAATCCTCATAGGCCAATTTTTAAGACTGTTCCATAGGTGTGCATTTGACTCTGTCAGGTATAGGAGGTACTTTGGAGTTAACACTAACTTGGATTATTACATGGAAATTAAATTCTCTGCTCTGGCTGTTAGGGGAAATTTGACTCTCTTCCCTGAAATAATTCTCAATCAAAATATCACATCATGTTCAGAAAGAATGGTGATTTCCTTTCTGGAATTTCCTCTCTTTAGGTAGGCTCTGGGAAATCTCATTACTAAATTTAAATCCTGGGTTGAGAAAGTTCTGCTGAAGCAATCATGATATCAGAAACATAAAATGAGGTGTTGTTTGTAGAGTGAGCACCGAGATAAGCAAGAAGCCCTGAGCCTGGCACCAGAAATCATCAGTCTACAGTAGTACATTATAAAAGATGTTCTAGAGCTTAATGGTATTCTTTGGCTTCTCACAACATTCCTTAGTCTTTGGTCAAACAAAAAAATACAATAAGGTTAATACATCTGGGTGCTTTGGTTAACTATTACCATGTAGCAAAAACAACAAATGCAGGTAAAATCTCAACAACATAAACGATAACAATTATGTGGTTGCCTGGAATAGCTGTGCTTAAGGCTGTAAGTCTCCTCCAAATGTTTCTTTCTGGGGCCCATACTTAATGGATGGAAGTTACTTGGGATATCTATTCTTTGCAAAGACTGGAAACAAAGCACAGGTAGATGAAATACATGATACATCCTAATGCTTGAGCTAATAGCTGGCATATATTGATTGTCCTTTCCATTGACCAAATCATGACACATGACAAAATATTATCAGAAAGACTGCATACTATTCTTCCCCTATGGAGAAGAAGGAAAGATGAGAGGTGAGAGAGGGAAAGGTTATTTTCTGAATATTAATCTAATCATACTGTAGGTGACTCATCATAGAAAAGCATCATAATTTTATAAGACCATAAGACTGGATACAGGCAGCATTTCAGGCTATAGATAAATGGAAATCTGAAGGTTTTCTGGGACCCATTGGTATAATGTTCATTTTTATAATGTTCATTTTGGCCTCTTTAAGTCTTTGTTACATAGTTCTTTGTCCAGTCCATAGAGACCACTGCCTATGTTCAGCAGAGGCTTCATTCTGTACCCTATACAGTACAATGACATCCATCAGCACATGAATTGTTGGCTTTGGTAATGAACACCTCTAATAATTCTAAGTCTTAAATAATAACAAGCATACGGCTTACTGATTAGATTGCTTTTATCATAGAAGCAGAAAGTGATGTTGTCCTCTTCCTAGCAGAGAGAGGTTCCACTGTGCAGTGGGCATACTGTACCTTAAGAAAGCATCTTGAGATCACCCAAGGACTTACCCCTCTAATCTTGAGTTAACTTATTGCCATATTACTCTCCAGGGTTGCCATTGAGGTTTTGGTAGTGTTGTCATTGAATTTGTTTTGTGTCAGGAGTGGGATAGTGGTAATAGGGAATGAACAACTTTTTAGATAATAGAATATATACAGTATATATTTTGTTTCTGGTATTAGGTACCCCATATCATATATACTTGTGACTTTTTTTCCTGAAATTTCCGTCTATTTTCAGGAGAGATAATATTTGAAAAATAAATGAGAATTTAAGAAATTTTTGCTCTTGACATAAAACTTCAGGTTAGTTAGCACTTAAGTCTCTGTTATTAAACCACCACCTAGTAATAAAAACCATCTTGACATGTCTTACATAAAAATTCACTTTTATGTGTAGATAAACTTCTTGTTTGTAGAAAATTAAATTCCAATCTATGCTCTTAGTATAATGCGAGTATTATATAAGTTTCTTTTAATATAATTTGTTGTCAAATTGGCTTCCATACAACACCCAGTGCTCATCCCAACAAGTGCCCTCCCCTCTCCCCCACCCTCCATCAACCCTCAGTTTGTTCTCTGTATTTAATAGTCTTTTATGGTTTGCCTTCCTCCATCTCTGTTTGTAACTGTTTTTCCCCCTATATAAGGTTTTGTTAAGTCACCATCATATATAACTAAGTGGCCATTTATAAAGCATATAAATGTGAGGAAAAACCTTTCAAACTTCTATGTTATTATTTGATGAAAATTTTTTATGTCATGAACAAATATTTCATATTGAAAACCATATATTTGTTTCTAAATATTGTTTTGAATGCAAAATTTCTAACTATTTTCTATATGTAGAAGAAAATTTACACGTGTTTTCATATAAATGTTAATGGTAGTACTTAAGAATGTACATCATGGCTTTATTTATCTACCAGTTTCTTAATATAACTTACCTTCAATATACATACATTCAAGTCATGTTTTCCAATATTTTACACTTTCCATGGTAAACTATCTACAGTTTAGAAACTGTAAAAGTGAATTACAAGGAAAACTGACATGCATCCATGCCATTAATACATTTATCTGGCCTCTACCCTGTGTAGTTATTTTAAAGGTTAATTTGAGAAAAAAAAAATTGCCTCAATTGGCTTGTCTTTGTCATTTTATATATTTTACAGGAAGATGAAATTTTATTCTCCTGGTCTTGAGGTACTAAATAACTTCTATATTTTTAGGTCTCAGAAGTATTTTAAAGTTTGTCTTTCTAGTCTGGAAACTCTTATGTTTAAGATTAAAAGATTGTAAGTCTTCAGCTGAATCCTTCAAGACAAGTTCAAATGGCATGTTTTTGTGGCTAAGGAAAAGGAGGTAGAGATCAGCTAAAGGGCTTGCTTATGGACACATATCTAGTTCCCAGCAGAGCTGGGACAAATGGCAAATGTTCTTTTTCTTATCTTGTGCTGTTTATAGTTTCTCCATGGATTCTTTGTGCCATTCCATACCTCCCACACTTTGGCACCACCTTCTGTCACCATCATTAAATTCATTAGAGAACAAAAGTTCTCTTAGCTGAGAAAATGACTAGAAGCACGGGTATATTTTTATCAGATGGTCTCATCAAGAAAGAGAAGAAAATACAATGTGTAAGGATTCATTCATTGAGTTATTAGATCTTATGTATATAAAGATCCATGGCTAGGTCTCATAACTCTGGCCCTTCCAGTCCTTGAACCTCCTTCCATTATCTACTTGATATCCACAAAGCTATACTCTCGTAAAATGTCTTCTACAGTTTTTACTGTTCCCTCAAAATTATGTACTGGGTCATCTCTTCCCCCCCCCCCCCTTTTTTACATATAGTCAATAATAGAATTCCCAAGGAATGAATTCTCAGCTTGCTTTTCTTCTTTGTGTCTTCTTTGTGCCTGGCTATTCTTCTAATAGCCAAACTTAGACTGTCCCATTTTTGTGAATTATTTCCATTTCTCTATGTTTTGCTTTCCATTTTCCTATGCTACCCTGCATTTCCCATTGAAATATCCAGTACAAATATTCTGAAAAGTTATTCTGTCTCACTATGTCCTCATTATGTACCCCCTACCCTCTCTCTCTCTCTCTCTCTCTCTCTCTCTCTCTCTCTCTCTCTCTCTCACACACACAAACACACACACCACTACCATCACCAAATTTGCATCTGTTGATAAACAGGCCCACTATCCTTTTTGTCATAAGGATTGAAATCTCCAGATCACTTAACTTTGTGTCTCTTTGTTGACCATCCCATCTACCAATCACTAATTCTTAACCATTCATACAATGTCTTTCCTGTGTATCCCCATGCAACTTTAACTTAGAAATGAAGCAATTTGTCATTCAGTGGATTACAATATATTAAAAAATGAATGTCTTTCTTTAATCGTTCTTGACCCTAGAATATTTTACATATTAGTCTTTTGGAAGAACATATTACTCTCTAGTTTACCATCCTCCCCAGCCATGAACAATTACTGACCTTCTATCTATATTAGATTTGCATATTCTAGACAATTCATATGAATGCATTTCCACACTATGTGGTCCTTTGTGACTGGCTTCTTTGACCTGGCATAATGGTTTATAAGGTTTAGATATGTTGTAGAATGTATCAGTACTTCATATATTTTTACTACCAAATAATATTCCTTTGTATGGATATAGCATACTTTATCTATCCATTCACCACTTGATGAACACCAACATCTATTTTGATTAGGAGTCTAGAGGGAATATGATAGTAAGGAAAAAAATTAAATGTTTAAATGTTGATATTTTTAAATTGTTTACTTACTCTCAATTTTTTATGAATATGTCTTAGCCTTTGACATCAGGGTAAAAAGAACAAAACAGATGAATCAGTTCCACTTTCAGTTACTGGTAGTAATAGAAATAATTTTACATGATTTAAGAGATTTGGAAACTGAATAAGTTCCTTGAAAGTGGAGAAATAGCAGGGAGATTGGGTATTAAGAAGGATCAATTATTCACTGTTTTCTTTTCCAAAAAGAGTTTTTAATAGATCAACTCATTTTATAAAATTCCTTTTATCTCAGAAAAAAATAAAGAACAGCAGCAATAGAACAATCTCTGCAATAAAGGATTGCATTAGTTCTTAGTAGTAGGCTGAGTCATATGAAATTGCCATTTTTGTAGATGAAAAAATATTGTCAAATATGGTTAAGCCTATAAGAAATGACTGAAATCCATTAATGGGAAGATATATTTCTCATTTACTGTATTAAATGTGGTGGATTCATACTAAAATGAAAGATATTTATAAGCACTGTCATAATAAACAAATAATACAACAAATCACATTAGAAATGTTTCAAGTGTCCTTTTCTCTATACTTCTTTCTGGGAGAATTTACACCCCAAACTCCTTCTATGTGGGAAATTCAACCTTCTAGCACTAAATTATACTCAACTCCGAAAGCCCTGGCTGATAAACTAAAATTGGTTTATTTACAGGCTAGCTAGTAACTTATGATTTGGCTCAAAAAGATAACCTTGGGTAAATAGATTCACTAATAAGAATTTAAAATAAGAGGAAAAAAATAATGGTGAAAGAATAGGCAAGAAGAAAGTAGCCCATACTTGGACCACTGCTCTTTTTACTATATAAGCCCATTTTTACCATCTTCTAGATTCCCATACAAAGTATATGTATTCAAAAAAAAAATCTACATTTTTTCAGTTGCCCTATATTCATATACATTCATATACATATACATATATATACGTATACATATACATTCATATACATTCATATACAAAGTAGCTTCATTACCACAAGATGGCCTATCAAAAGCATAAGGGATATCTTACGAATTTTAATACTTTGTCAAACAAACTCTGAAAAAGAAAAACAACCTCTTCCTTAAGGTACGTTTGTGTCATCCCAGTTGTGACTGCTTATTTAGAAGGCTTATAAAAATTTTTTTTTACCCCAGTTTTCTTTAGAAAGAAGTCCTGCTCCAAGAAGTTATATTGAGAAGTCCTACTGATGTTATGTTGTAGTATATAAACCTCTAAATTCCACAGCCCAAAGTATCACATTGTAAAGTTCCTGGTGCTTTTCAACTTAATATGCCTTATAGCTCACTTTATAAAAGTGAAATAAAAAAGTAAAATATGATTTTTTTGGCCATTTTTTTCCTGTTTGGAATTATTCTTCTTGTCAGCAGATGAAAAATGAATTACCTTAGAAAGGTACTAAAGGTAAACCTATTGTTGGATAGCAAGAGTGAAAAAAGATGAATTCCAAATATTTTTAGGAACAATTTTTTTTTTCAAAAATACATTCATTTCAGAAAATTTAGAAATAACCAATAAAGTAAAAGAAAACGTTTAAATGGATCATCTAAAATCCATTAGCCATCCAAAGATAAATACTGTTAATATTTCAATCAGTTTCCTTCTAATATTTCCCATGCATGTGTATTATTTCTGGATACACAAACACACATACATATGTTGAAATCACAGTAATTAAGTGTACGTTGTACTCTGTAACTAACTTTTCTAAACATCTTTGCAGATTAGCTAGTATTGTAATATATGATTATTGGTATGCATCTAATTAATATATATTTATATTTTATAGATTTATATTTTAAATCTTTATAGTAAATATTTAAGGTATTTCATATTAATCAATCTTACAATAATATGTAAGCAATAATATTTGGGATAATTTCTTATAAGTCTTTTACTATTCCCTTAGAGAAAGCCTAATGGGGACTTTGTGAATTGAAAGATAAAGACTACATTTTTGTTAATATATCACCAACCAGAATATATGTATTTATTAGATTTTAAACAAAAATGTATGTTTAGAACATTCCATTTCTTTTTATTTCTTCTAATGTAAGACATTCTTTTTTTCCCAATGATAAGACTGCTAAGCATTGTTATTTTTTTCTTTTTTTAATGTTCAATAACTGATGAGATTATTCATTTTCTTCTATCATTTATTGTATAATTTTGTACAACTTTATCTTGGAGTATTCATTTTATTTCATTTACTCATAAAAGCTCTTTCCATATGAAACATCATATATATTTAAAAAAATAATCTCAGATTGTATTTCTCTTCATTTTCTTTTTTCTGGTCTACAACATTTTAAAATTCATGTGGTCAAATATACCAAAATGTTTTTTTTTTTATGGTGTTGACACATGGAATCATGCTTGAAAAAACTTTCGTTTTCCAGAGTTATGTAAGTAATCATTCAAAAGTTTCTGAGTAACTTCACAATTTTGTGTAACAAAATGTGAATCCTTATAGAATTTATTTTGATATTTTTTAAATTAGGACTTCATTTTATTTTTGTCTAAAAATCTCAAATTCAACAATTCTTTTCAATCCAAAAGTATGTTATTCTTTTCTGATCCTTTTGAAATTTCAACTCTATTTGCAGTTTCAACTATATAAGAATATATAGTTTTTTTCATTTATAGATTATTCTATCTTTGTTAGCATTTATTCCTGTACCTATAATAGATTTTGATTTATAGTGATAATTTAAGACATTTTTGAATTCATAAATGGAATACAACAACAAAGATTTAATTTATATATAATTTTCTCATCTTTCCTCTTTTCTTCACAATTATGAAAGTGGGATACTGAAGCTGAAAAAACGCAAATGGATTAGAAAAAGATTTCTCTGCATGTGTATGTGTGTGTGTGCATATGTATTACTTTTCTTGAATGAACTCTAATAAAACTTCTTAAACGTCTCACCCTTCCATCTAACATTGTACTAAATATGTTCCAAATACTCGTACTCATTTGTAGATTTGTTTCTTTTAGTCATGGTTAGTAATTCATCCATGGTGAAGGTGAGGTAAATTTACATAACGGCATATTCAAGAGTTTTCAGAGGCCATTTCTTTTCTCTACAACTACATTTGAAAAAGACATCAGAACCTTGTAAGAGACAACATTTTGCTTTCCATTCATGTGATCCACTTAAAATTGACTATCTTCCCACTAGGTCAGATGTTATTGAGTTTTTGATATAATTAGAATAGAGCTTTTATGTTTTTATTATTATTTAAGTTTACATATTTATTTCTAGAGAGACAGCGAGCTAGCGGGTGATGGGGAGAGAGAGAGGGAGGGAGAGAGAGTTCCCAAGGAGGCTTCGCACTTCAGCATGGAGCTGATATGGGGCTGGAACTCACAAACCGGGAGATCATTCCTAGCCAAGAATCCTTAAGGGACTGAGCCATCCAGATGCACATAAGAATAGAGCTTTTAAAATTCAAACAGAGTTGGCACCTGGATGGCTCAGTTGGTTAAGCATCTGACTTTGGCTCAAGTCATGATCTCACAACTCCTGGGTCCTGGAGCGTGGAGCCTGCTTCAGATTTTGTGCCTGTGCCTCCTCCCCTCAGGCTCTGTCTCGCCTTTCTCTCAAATAAATGTTAAAAAAAATTAATTCAAACAGATTTATTCTTAGTACAAAGTGGTAAAAGAGAAATAAAAACTTATATTCCTCTCATAGGTATTTTTCTATTCCAGAATTAGTTTTTTCAAAGACACAGGGAAGGGTTATAAATAAAATATAATAGTTGAACAAATTTCAGGGTGCCTTGGTGGCTCAGTTGGTTAAGTGTCCGACTTCAGCTCAGGTCATGACCTCACGGCTCCTGAGTTTGAGGCCTGTGTTGGGCTCTGTGCTGACAACTCAGAGCCTGGAACCTGCTGCAGATTCTGTCTCCCTCTCTCTGCCCCTCCTCCACTCACACTCTGTCTTTTTCTCTGTCTCTCAAAAATAAATAAAGATTAAAAAAAAAAAAAAGTTGAGCAAGCTTCTTTGGCCAAAACATCTAGAGTTATAGAATTTGCATAGAGTTTGGAGTTAAATTAGTAGCTAGTACTCATTATTAAAAAAAAAAAAAAAAAAAAAAAAAAAAAAAAAAAACAAAAAAACAAAAAAAAAACAACTATAATAAAAAATCACTGAGGAACAGAAATTGTAGAAAGTGTAGAGAGTAAACCTTGGGAATTTTGTCCTTAAGAATGACTGAATCTATGAGTACCTGTGGAATCATCCAGAAAAGCTAAAATTAAAATTTTAGATGGTTATATTAGCAAATATGATCAGAGAAATGGTGTTTTTTTGTTTTGTTTTGTTTTGTTTTGTTTTTTAACCTCATAAGCAACAAAAAGAATTCTTCAGATGATTTGTATTTGGCTCTTGGTGTATTTTGTTCATGTGTTTTGTCTTGGTTCATTTCAAATGAATATTTCTGGTGTCTGTATAGTCCCTTTAAGGGTAAGAAAGATGGACCAAAGGGAAATGATGACTCAGTAGACATTAGAAATGTATCCATTCCATCCTCACTCCCATTTGTCATCTCTATTTGCCTAATTATATCATGAGGAAGATTGCTCATTTCCTACCCAAAATTCTTAATACAGTTAAACTGCATTTTCTCCAAACTATTATTTAAAATCTTACGAGTTTCCAACTGGGATAAAGGCAGAGAGGTTAAAAAATGGGGGGGGGGGGAGGGTTATAAAATAAAATAAAAATAAAATAAAGTAAAATAAGAAATTTTGCAGTCTGTAATTCAGTTGTTTTTAGATTACAGAGACAGCCCACATATATTAAACAATCACTGAAATGTGGTATAAGTGAAATAAAAATTTCAAATTTAAATATTTTTAATATTTATTTATTTTGAGAGAGGGAGAGAGAGAGAGAGAGAGAAAGTGAGCATGAGTGGGGAGGGGCAAATAGAGAGAGACACACACATACATACACAGAATCCAAAGCAGGCTCCAGGCTCTGACATGTCAACACAGAGCCTGATGCAGGGCTCAAATTCACGAATCCAAGATCATGACATGAGCCACCCAGATGTTTGACATGAGCCAAAGGCAGATGTTTAACTGACTGAGCCACCCAGGCAGCCCTCAAACTTAAATTTTTTTTGAAGCATGCAACCCTTGAGGAAAACAAAAACAAAAACAAAAACTAAAACTAAGGGTTACTAGTGATCAATGTGGGATCTGAGTAAAGTGTACAGGCATACCTTTTTTCCAGGGTTTTGTTACATACCATAAAATAATTTCAAAGCAACACTGTGAAAGATTTAGTTAGCATCTGATTGTGCTGCAGGCTGCAAACACTGACTAGAAATTTCCCCTGCTATTTGTTCAGACAATCTATTGTTTGTGTACTAATCTATGAAATTTCATAATGAGTTTGCATTTTTCAATCATGTCAACTTCCTGTGTTTTTTTTTAATGTGCATCCAGCCAAAGAAGGGAAAGCTGGTGTTATAGTAATGTATCAAACACATTTTAATGGTTGAAAATGTATATCATGAAAATAGTAAATTTATTGCCATCTCCTCTGCAGAAAATTCTTTCAGAGACATTTAAAAAATCATTTTGGTTTCTTTTTCTGAAATGATCTGAACAACTGAAAACATCAATAGAGGGCACTAACAGGCTGTTCTGAAAAGCCTTTCATTTAGGTGCTTGTGACAATGAAACCTATCTGAGAAGGCAGTACTTATTAGCTGTACAAAGAGGCAGATGTGGTATTGTGGGGTGGGTGGGAGGGAAGCATCTACATTATCCTTGAGCTTAAAGATAAATTCACAAACCTAATCCATTAGAATGTTATTCACTTTCCCTATATCAGATCTTATCTACTAGCTCTGTATATTCTCTTTCTAACATACCTTATTTTGTCTGTGGCTCTTTCAAGTGAAATTTATTTCTAGTTTTAGAACTCACTGCAGATAACGAAACTCATCCAACAGGATATTTAGCCGTGCAGTCAGTTCTTGGTCATTCTATATTGATTGAAGTATATAGGAATATTCCCATAAGAATGATCAAAGGGGCACCTGGGTGGCTCAGTCCGTTAAGAGTCAATTTTGGCACAGGTCATGATCTCACAGTTTCTGAGTTTGAGCCCTACTTTGGGCTCTGGCTGACAGCTCAGAGCCTGGAGCCTGCTTAGGATTCTGTGTCTCCCTCCCTCTTTCTGCCCCTCCCCTGCTCATGCTCTTTCTCTCTGTCTCAAAAATAAATAAATATTTAAAAAATTTTAAAAATAAAGAACAATCTACAAATAATCATTGGTATTGGCATCCTATATCTATATGTTGCTTTTGAGGTCGTTATTGATATTCAGCCTAAAATGACTATAAAAATCTATGGATATGGATAATCTTTGAAACAAACAAGTAGTAGTGCTGATCCAGAGAGTTAGGTAAACATTTTGGGTATACTAATGAACAGGACCTGCTCTGTCTCATGTGTTTCCTGGACTTTAGAAAGTCTTTCTGACTTCAAGGGAATTGAGAAGGGCAGTCCAACCACGTGTCCAGAAGCAAGAGAAATTGAACATTGGTGAACAGTATTGGTGATGAATACAGGATTTATAAATATAAAGATCACAGGGAAGTTAGGGATCACCATTATGGTGCTAGAGAGCACTTGAAGTTTATACTTTATAAAATCAGTCTGTTTTGATTTTTTTTTTCAATTTAAGCAATCTGCTCCCATGTGCCTAACTTAAAGTCTGTCCCTTCTGGTAAGGATTTCTTAGATATATTTTCTTTTTAGAGTTTTGAGTAATTGTATATGATTTTTTCAAATAACCATCTAAATACAATACCAGCTGCAGAACTACACCATACTGAGAATAACATTAGGAATCAGAAAGAGATCTGCAATCAATCACTACCTCTGCAACTTTCCAATAGTGTGAGACCTTCACAGGTTTTTCCTCAGCCATAAAATGAACACAACACCAGGCACCCCTGGTGGCTCAGTCTATTAAGCAGCCAACTTTTGGACTCTTGATTTCAGCTCAGGTCATGATCTCATGGTTCGTGAGATTGAGCCCTGTGATCAGATGGCGGTGACACCACAGAGCCTGCTTGGGATTCTCTCTCCTCTCTAAACCTCTTTCTCCCTCTGACTCTCTCTCTCTCTCAAAAACAAATAAATAAACCTTAAAAATTAAATTGATGCCACCAATAAAAAATTAACATTGCAAGCAATATTTTTCTCTTCAGTATGTATCTACTTGCTTTGACATACATTTTTCTTTACATTTATTCACCATATTCATAAATATTTCTATATGTGAAAGTTAATTTCAGAGTATCAACTTCACTGGGATACAGTGTCCAGACATTTGGTCAAATATTATTCTGGGTGCACCTATGAGGGTGTTTGTGGAGGTGATTAATATTTGAATTGCTAGATGGGTAAAGCAGACACTCCTTGCAATATGGGTGGGCTTCATCCAATCAGTTAAAGACCTGAATGCAATAAAAAGGTTGAGTAAGAGGGAACTCCCTCTGCCTGACTGGTTGTACTGGCACATAGATTTTTTTTTTTTTTTTTTGCCTTAGGACTCCAGCTAAAACATTAGTTTTTCTTGGGCCTTGAGGTGGCTGGCATTTAGACTGGAATCAAACCATCACCAGTCCTGTGTCTCTGGATTCCTGACTACAGATCTTGGGATCTCTCAACCTTCATATTCATGTGAGCCAATTCCTTACCAAAACAAAACAAAACAAAACAAAACAAAACAAAAAACAAAAACTACATATTTACATCTAATCTGTATCAATGTCTATGTATCTCCTATTGGTTCTGTTTCTCTGGAGAACCCCACTTATTACACTAAATTTCACAAACAAAATAGAAATTAAGACAACATAAAATGTCATAAAACGAAAACTCTCTTGAAATTTGTTAATTATAACTATTTTATTCTTTAAGCCATATGCTATTTAAATGGAAATGAAATTTGGAAAAAAAAATAATAAGTGCTGGTAGTAATTCATAAGACAGTAAACCTGATCCATAAGAGAGTAAACCTGTTACTTCACTCATTTCCCTCATTCATAGAGAAGGATCTTGTGGTATGGAGAGGACAAGTCACTTCACAAATATCATAGTTTCGGGAGCAATATCACCTTATTTCCTTTAGATTAATTTTACCATTCATGAAATGGGAAAAAGACAGTGTCTTCAACAAATAGGGTTGGGACAGCAACATGCAGAAGAATCAAACTGGGCCACTTTCTTACACCATTCACAAACAGAAATTCAAAATGGATGAAAGACCTAAATGTGAAACAGGAAACCATCAAAATTCTATAGAACACAGGAAGCAAACTCTTTGATCTGGATAATAGCAACTTCTTCCTAGACACATCTCTGGAGGCAAGGGAAACAAAACCAGAAATGAACTATTGGGACTTCATCAAAATAAAAATTTCTGCACAGCGAAGGAAATAATCAGCAAAACTAAAAGGCAATCTTATGAATGGGAAAAGATATTTGCAAATGGCACATCTAATAAAGAGTTAGTATACAAAATTTATAAAGAGCTCATCAAACTCAACACCCAAAACACAAATAATTAAGTTAAGAAATGGGCAGAAGACATGAATAGATATTTTTCTAAAGAAGACATATAGATGGCTAACAGACTCATCCAAAGATGCTCAATATTGCTCATCATCATCATGGAAATACAAATCAAAACTATGATGAGGTACCACCTCACACCTATTAGAATTGCTAAAATTAACAACACAGGAACAACAGATGTTGGCGAGGATGCAGAGAAAGGGGATCCCCTCTTGCACTGTTGGTGGGAATGCAAACTGGTGCAGCCACTCTGGAAAACAGTATGGAGGTTCCTCAAAAAGTTAAAAATAATACTATTCTATGACCTAGCAATTGCACTATTAGGTATTTTCCCAAAGGATATGAAAATATGGATTCAAATGGGTATATGCACCCCAATGTTTATAGCAGCAATGTTTTATATATATATATACATATATATATATGTATATATATATATATGTATATATATGTATGTATATATATATATATATATGTATATATATGTATGTATATATATATATGTATATGTATATATGTATATATATATATATGTATATATATGTATGTATATATATATATGTATATATATATATGAATATTACTCCACCATAAAACAAAGAATGAAATATTGCCATTTGCAACAAGATGAATGGAGTTAGAGTGTATTATGCTAAGCAAAACAAGTAAATCAGAGAAAGACAAATACCATATGATTTCACTCATATGTGGAATTTAAGAAACAAAACAGATGAACATAGGGAAAGGAGGGGAAAAAAAGAGAGGGGGGCAAACCATAGGAAACTCTTAACTGCAGAGAACAAACTGAGGGTCGCTGGAGGGGAGGTGGGTGAGGGGCGCACTAAATGGGTAATGAGCATTAAGGAGGACACTTGTGATGAACCCTGGGTGTTGTATGTAAATGATGAATCACTAAATTCTACTGCTGAAATTAATATTACACTATATGCTAACTAACTAGAATTTAAATAAAACCTTTACAAAAATGAAGGCAAGGGAAATAAAAGCAAAAAATAAACTATTGGGACTACGCCAAAATAAAAAGCTTTTGAACAGCAAATGAAACCATCAATGAACCAAAAAGACAATTTACTGAATGGGGGAAGACATATGCAAATTATATGCTCAAGAAGGTGTTAATATCCAAAATATATAAAGAACTTATAAAACTCATCACCCCCAAAAAACAAATAATCCAATTAAAAATGGGCAGAAGACCTGAATAAACCTTTCTTCCATAGAAGGCATACAGATGATCAACAGACACATGGAAAGATGTTCCATGTCACTCAGAAAAATACAAATCAAAACCACAATGAGATATCACTTCACACTTGTAAGAATGGCTAAAATCGAAAAGACAAGAAATAACAGGTGTTGGTGAGTATGTGGAGAAAACCGAACCCTCATGCACTATTACTGGAGATGTAAATTTGTATAGCCACTGTGGAAACATTATGGAGTTTCCTCAGAAAATTAAAAGTAGAAATACCATCTAATCTGATAATTCCATTATTGTGTATTTTCCCAGAAAAAATGAAAACATTAATCTGAAAAGACATATGAACCCCTATGTTTATTAAAGCATTTTTTATAATAACTAAGATATGGAGCAACGTGTCTATCAAAAGATGATGGGTAAAGAAAATGTGGTACACACATGTGTGCGTATACACAGTGAAATATTAAACATCAATTAGAAAAGGATGAGATTGTGCCATTTGAGACAACATGGATGGACATAGAGGGTATTATCCTAAGTGAAACAATTGAAACTGAGAAAAAGAAATACCACATAATTCCACTCATAAGTGGAATCTAAAAACAAAAAGAATATACAAACAAAAAGTAGAATCAGACCTAGAAATATAGACCTCTGATGTTTGCCAGAGAGGAGGGGATGGGGTATTAGGCAAAATAGATGAAAGGGAAGGGGAAATACAGGCTACCAGTTATGCAATGAACTAGTCAAGTGAATAAAAAGCACAGCATAAGGGATACAGTCAATGATACTGTAATACCAATGTAAACAGGCAGATGGTAGCTGCACTTGTGGTGAACATGGAATAATGTATACACTTGTCAAATCACTAAGTTGTACACATGCAACTAATGTAACGTTGTGTGTCAACTGTATTTCAAAAAAAGGAGGGAGATCAAAAAACTGCAAAATTATCTTCATATGTATGTATTCTAGGCATAATTGCAAGTCATATTTTAAAAGGAGTATAACAATACAAAAAAGTATTATTTAATTATAGTATGAAATATAAAATTTATGTAAGATTAAATGAATAATTTACAGTTTTAGAGGAAACAATCGCTGAGAATTGAAGTGTTAAAGACTCTATTTTAGAAGAATGTCAATAAAACAATGAGGGATGAACAACTGATAACATTTATAAACTTTAGTTAATGTCTCTGTATTTCTGTTTCAGAAAAATGCACTATTGATGCTGAAAATGCTGTTTGTTCATAAATTAACACATACTTTGTCACAAACCATAGGGAAAGGATTTTATATATTTCCTCATTCAAGTATTTTTGTCAACATACAAAATCAATTTTGTATTCTAAATAATTTTTGGAGAAGATATACTGTCAAAAATGATACAGATGGATTAAAAATTTTTTGCTCATTGTCATTTTACTGAATATACCTTTTTTTAAAAGGTACACAGAAGTAGAGGCAGAGCTGTTAAAGAGACACTCAAAAGAAAAGGAGCCATAATATCTATGAAGTTAGAAATCAAGGCATAAATTTACAGAAATAATCCTTACAGTTTGAAAGATAAACATTGCAACAATTGAAATATTAAATACATTATTAATTTGAATAAAAACTTAGGACATATGAATTATCAATTGTGTAAAATATGGTTCACAAGAATCTGTGTAATTTTGAAATATATTAAATGCTGTAGATATAATACAGGAAGTTTATTCCCCCCAGAAAGTATAAACTAGAGGTACAATCTAGCAACTTCCCCAGACACTGATATAGGCATGAAGATTTTATGATCAAAATTATTTTATGAGTAAGGATTAAAAAAAAGATCTTTGAAAATTATGAAGGAAACCACAGTAAATTTTAACATCTAAGTCAAGGGGGAGGATACCTACAACATATGTATTCTTTAAAACTCCATAATAGGATTGTGTACAACACTTCAGAAAATTTTATTGTGTTTCTATCTGCTGGCATTTTTTTTTTGCAAACTGAGTAACAGATGTCATTTAAGAAGATATATCCACCATTGTGTCAATAATTTCACAGTCTAGTTGGCAACATTAGCAAAAAGCTAATTTTCATAATGGCTCTGCACCCAGAGCTACCCTACGGAACTCTCAGGAATGAAATTTCCACAGTAAGAAGACTGCTTGGATTTTTGTCTTTGTAACACCATGACTGATTATTTTAAATAAATGATCTACAGTCTTACCATTCAGAATTGACGACTCCCCTATTTGGAATTGTTCAGCTTTAAATATGTTTAATAAATCTCAAATGAATTAGAATATGAGAGCTTCTAAGTTTTAATACTTTTATTCTAATGCTGTCATAAAATCAGTATGTGTTAAATATCACTTTAATGACTCCAGGAAGAAAGGGCTTTAAGAACGTGACTTCCTATTTTTATTCTTTTCTAACTTACATTTTTAATAACTTACATTTTTAATATTTTCTTCATGTTTGGAGGAAGAAAAAAGTCACCTTAGAACATACAGCACAGATTTATGACCCTTATTCAATCTTCTAAGTCCTCTACTTTCTCTGAAATAAAGACTTAAATACTTGTTGTATACCTTCCCAACTTATTTCTAACATTTGTATTCGTATGATTATTTTTTTTTTTACATTTATTTATTTTTTTGAGAGACGGAGAGAGACAGCATGAGCAGGGGAGGGGCAGAGAGAGAGGGAGACACAGAATCAGAAGCAGGCTCCAGGCTCTGCGCTGTCAGCACAGAGCCTGATGCAGGGCTCAAACACACGACCCGTGAGATCATGATCTGAGCCGAAGTCGGACGCTTAACTGACTGAGCCACCCAGGCGCCCCTATTCGTATGATTCTTTCTTAAACTCAATCATAGGAAATATGTCATAGTAGATATATTTTTGTGTGATTTTTTTCCCCAGATAACAAAATGTCTCAAAACATCTTCCTTGTGATTTTATAAAAGTCTATTTCATACCTTATTTTATGTATAAACACTTCTGCTTCCTTCTTAATTTTTTGTTGTTGTTGTTGTTTAGGAAAAGCAGCCCTACAAAGGGTATAATTTAAAATACACATTTGCACATTCATGTTTATATTGCTGAATTCTGTATTCTTAGAAGCAAATTTATGTGTTAAATAATATGCATACTTGTTAAGTTGCATTCTCAAAAGCTCATATAATTTTACAGTCCCACAACATTCCTTGAAAGTATCTATTTCTTCTCAATTTGAAAACCCTTAGTTCTTTAATAAAATTTACATCAGTGCATTAGACAAAATGGGGTAAAAATACTCATATATATATTCAGATATTATAGAAAACTATATTTTCCCAGGGTTTTCCGCATAGTTATTTTTTCCTATTAGTTTGTAGAAGCTTCTTGTATATGTGAATACTTTATGATATATTATAATAGTCAGGTTTCTGCTGTTACAATGTGTAATTAAAAAAAAAAAAAACAAGCCCCAAATTTATTGGTTTGCAAAAATAGCCTTTTTTTTTTTTTTTTTTTTTTTTTTTTGATTATACACCTACAGATTAGTTAGGTTTTGGCAAATTTTGCCTGGTAATAACTAGGCTTGATTCCATTCTGGAGGTCAAGTACAGGTTGCATGCCTCATTCCAGAAACCATTAGCTACCTAGGTATTTTTTTCTCTGTGCATGTTTTTCTCATACCGATGACAGAAGTGCAAGAGAACAACTATGACCACAAAAACACATTTAAAACCTCCGTTTGGAAAACATATGTATTATATTTCTTCACATACCACTGATCAAAGCAAGTCTTATTATGGTCATGTTCAGTCATGAAAAAGTGGAAAAGGAAGAAATTTGAAAACAAGTGCTTCTATCCATCACTATATTTTGAATGCTTTTTCCATACCAATTGCTTATGTTTTTACTTTTTTACAAGTTTTTAAATCTATGTATTGTAATAACCTGTTTTTTTGTAAACTGTGGATTTTTTGTGTCCTACTCAAGCTTTCATGCTGATGATCATGAATAAGTATTATCATCCTATCACCCTTCTTATGTACTTTTGAAATAAAAACATCTTCTTGTGGACTTTAACCTATCTTCCCAATTACCACAACATAATTTTTATTAACTAATTTCTGCATGAATTTGAAATACCATCTACTTCATATACTAAATTGCCATATATAAACTGGTTTGTTTCTGGCTTCTTTATTTTTGTCTGCTAATCTACTTCTGTATTTCTGTACCTAAATCACACAGCTCTCATTTCTGTAGCTTTAAAGAAAATATTTGACTATGTAGTAAATCAAGTCCCAGATCATAGATTTTTACTGTATGTATGTATGTATGTACATATATATGTATTTGTATTTATTTTTGACAATTTTCTTGGCTTTTTCTGTATATTTTCTCTTGTGGGTCATCTAAAGATTGAGTTTTCCTCATTTAATTTAAAAATACTCCTGGGATATGAAAGGGAAATAATATAAAGTATCATATTTAGATTAAACCACCTGAAATTGCTAGCCATTTCCCACCTTAGACCCAGAGGGATAGTAATTCATTATGATTCAGCCTACTATAGAAAATTAATTTGGAATAAATTATATCTATACAATATTGCTCATTGCCATCCTGAAATATTTTATGTATTTTTTCTCTTCTTTACATATTTTTGTATAGTTTGATTTCATTTTCATTTCATAGTTTGATTTCATTTTCACCTAGCCCTTTTTTTAAAGAGTTTATTTGTAGGGGCGCCTGGGTGGCTCAGTCGGTTAAGTGTCCGACTTCAGCTCAGGTCATGATCTCGTGGTTCACGAGTTCGAGCCCCATGTTGGGCTCTGTGCTGACAGCTCGGAGCCCGGAGCCTGCTTCCAATTCTGTGTCTCCCTCTCTCTCTGACCCTCCTCCCATTCATGCTCTGTCTCTCTCTGTCTCAAAAATAAATAAACGTTAAAAAAATTTAAAAAAAATTAAAAAAATAGTTTATTTGTTTATTTATCTTTAAGTGATCTCTACACCCAACATTGGGCTCAAACTCATGAGCCTGAAATTGAGTTGCATGCTCTTGTGACTGAGCCAGTCAGGAGCTCCTCATCCAGCCTTTTGACCCTTTTTTTATCCTTAGATATATTAATAAGGTCTCAGAAGTTTAATTTGTTGTTAAATAATGTAAATTATTTTGCATTGTATTTCTACATTGTTATTGCCAATTTACAAGAAAGGTGCTGCTTTTTATAAGTTGATATTGAAAGGAAATTAAGCATAGTGGTTAATATACAATGCTCTAAAGCCACACTACTTTGGTTCAAACCCCAACTCCACCACTTATTTAATGAATGACATTAAGGAGTTAGTGCCCTTGGCCAGTTTCCATTTCTACAAAAATATAACCATAATGCCTTCTGCAATGAAGTAGTTTCCCACATTCCTGTCTTTTATCTTATTTTCCTCTTTAAAGTTCATCTTCTTGCAGCAGCAGCAGTATGTGTGTGAGTGTGTGTGTGTGTGTGTGTGTGTGCGCGCGCGCACACGTGTGAGTGTGTCTGCGGAGAAGTTTGTCATTGGAAGGGATGTGGGAAGCAAGCACGCAAAAGCAAACTTTGCTCCTGTCTATGAGATAATTTTATTTTTCTTGATTCAGTAGGCCCTACTCTGTTAAACTGTTGAACAAAAGCGAACTGTCAGTATCTGAAAGACCCTTTAGGATCAAATTACCATACAGTCTTTATTCAAGAGTTAATACACAAAGTCAAAACATCATCCAAACACCCATTAAAGCACAAATTTACAGAAACTTTACCTTGCAAATGTGGGAAGGTTGAAATATCTTATTAACCTCGTGTAATACATTCTGAGACAGGATAGCATAAAAAGAATTAATGGACAGGACTGGCATTAGGTAAGTAGGTAGAATAAGACAATATAACTTGAGGAAACGAGGAGAAATTCAGAGGAAATAAGCCAGACGAATAGATAAGGTTTAATCTCACACCTTTTTTTTTTTTTTTTTTAGTTTTTTTAAGGTTTATTTATTCTTGAACGTCAGAGACAGAGCACGAGTTGGGGAGGAGCAGAGAGAGAGGGAGACACAGAATCAGAAATAGGCTCCAAGCTCTGAGCTGTCAGAGCCGGATATGAGACTCCAACCTACCAGCTGTGAGATTGTGACCTGATATGAATTTGGTCACTTAACCCACTGAGCCACCCAGATGCCCCATAAGCTCACATCTTTTATTGGGAAAATAGAAAAAAAGTCCCAATTTATTTGAATATAACTTTTTAAAATCACTTTATTATTATGTTTTAAGTATATACTTCAATGGTTATTATTACATTCACAGGACCAAAATAAATAAAGAGGAACACTGAGATAAACTCAAATTACCAGAAATTCAATGTATTCAGAAATAGCAGAGATATTGCAATTTGGGATATATCAACTATAGCAAGCTACAAGCAAGTCCATTGACTTTTGGGGCAGGTAATATTTACCAGCAGGGTGTGCAAAAGGGTGAAGTTCAGCTAGTGTCCAAGCAGCAAGATCATTTGCTTGAGGACAGAGAGAGGCTCTTGGTGGGTGTTCAGTGGTCAAGGGATAAGTTTCAGTTTTCTATAAATCGGGAATTTATGAAAAATCAGTCTCTCAGTCTCTCAGTTTCCTTTTCCTGAGATCACGTGCATGTGTTTCTCCATTTTATGTCCCTCTGGTTCCATTTTATTTTTTTTAAAGTTTATTTATTTATTTTGAGAGAGACAGAGAGAGCATGAGTGGTGATGGAGCAGGGCGGGGGGAGAGAATCTCAAGCAGGCTCTACACTGTCAGCGCAGAGGCCAATGTGGGGCTCAAACTCTTGAAACTCGGAGATCATGACATGAGCCCAAATCAAGAGTTGGATGCTCAACCACCTGAGCCACCCAGCTGCCCCCCACTAGTTCCATTTTAGATTATAATCCCTTCACAACAGATAAGTGATACCATCAGCACAGTCAATTTTAGAACATTACATTACCTCAAAAAGAAACATCTTATGTACCCTTTAGCCATCACCCCTTATACTCCACTCTTCAAGAGCCAAACAATCAATAATCTACTTTCTACTTCTAAAGATTAACCTGTTCTGGATATTGCATTTAATGAATTAACATCATATTCATCTTTTGTAACTGGCTTCTTTCATTTAGCATAATGTGTTCAAGTTTCATCAATATTCTAGCATGTACCAATTCTTCGTCCCTCTTTATGGCAGAGTAATGCTCCAGTGTATGGGTGTACAATGTTTTTTAATCCATTCATCAATTGATGGAGGTTTGTGTTGTTTCTACCTTTTGCCTATTATGAATAATAGTGCTATAAGCATTTATGCACAAGTTTTTGTTTGGACATATATTTTCATTTGTCTTGTTGTATACTTAAGAGTGGAATTGCTGGGTCACACTGCAACTTTATATTTAATTATTTGAGAAACTGCCACCTAGCTGCACCATTTTCTATTCCCACCAGTAGTGTATGAGTGTATTTTTGATTTATGCATACCCTCACCTTGTTACTATGTTTTTCTTTTTTTTTCGTCGTTTTAGCTATCCTAGTGGATATGAAGTAATATTTCATTGTAGCTTTTATTCATACTTACCTGATAAATGATAATCTTGAGCCTCCTTTTATGTACTATTGGCCATTTGTATATTTCCACTGAAGAAATGTCTATTCAAATCAATTGTCTATTTTTTAGTAGGTTTATTTCTCCTTTGCTCATTGAGTTGCAAGTGTCCTTTATATATTCTAGATATAAGTCCTTTATCTGACATGTGATTTGCAAATATGTTCCTACATTTTATGGTTTGTCTTTTCCTTTTCTTCATAGTGGTCTTTGAAGCACAAATATGTTGAAGAAATTTTCCCTTTCCTTAAAGGTTATTCTGTTTATTGTCTATAAGTAACTCATTTTATATAAGATGCTGTATGCAATTGCCAGGGCTCCCATGACAAAATACGGCAAACTAGGTGGCTTAAACAACAGAAAACTATTGTTTCACAGTTCTGGAGGCTCAAAGTTCAAAATCAAGATGTCTGAGGGTCGGTTCTTTCTGACAGATGTGAGGAAGGGTCCGTTTCATGCATCTCACTTAGCTTCTGGTGCTTTGAGGCAATATTTAACATTTGTGGCTTGGAGAAGTATTATTGCAATCTCTGTCTTCATCTTCACATGGCATTCTCCCTGCGTGTGCATCTTTGTCCAAATTTCCCCTTTTCTTAAGGACATCAGTTACGTTAAATTTGAGGCCCACCTTACTCTAGAATGGCCTCATCTATACTTAACTAATTACAACTGCAGCAACCCTAATTCCAAGTAAGGACACATTCTGAGGTTCTTAGAATTAGAACCTCAACATATCAATTTTTCAGGAACATAATTCAACCCACAACACATACATTATCAAGTAAATAAATACTTATCTAATACTTAGTTAAACATCTCTCAATAAAATCTTGAAATTTATATAACTGGATATAAAGCAAACTCTTTCTCGCACCTCGTCATAATTTACATTTCTCATAACCATCTGGTGTGATAAGTATTACTCATATTTTATCTCCATTTTGTAGATGAAGCAACTGATATCTAGAGAGATTGCTGATTTGTCCCAGTTTATTATGTTTCCATATGACAAAAACAAAGGACTACCATCTCCCACTCACTCTACATCCTCTCCAAGGCCTTTTACATTCCTAAATGTAGTGCTTATGACTACATCTATCTATTTAATGGAAAGGTGACACCAATAAAAGTTACAATACTTATATACTTCTGCGAATATGCAAGTGATAAATGCTCCAGGAGAATCGCATAACATTTCATCCAATGAGCCTGTGAGTTCTACTCAGCCAGATAATCCAGGAAATACAGAATGAATAAAAAGTGTTATCCTTGCTTGCAATGTACTTATTGTCTATTAGGGAAGTTAAGCATCATATAGAAAATAACGGCTAAGAAAACAAGACCAGATAAACTATGATGAATTTTTCAAATATGTGATTTAGATAATGGTCAAGGGAGAATTAAATATGGGCAAACTGGAATATTCTGAGATGCCTTTATTATGAAAATCGGACTTGATTTAGGGACTAAAGTCAGGAAACAGATCCTGAAGACATGGAAAAGAGGGAGCCCTATAGGTGGCGGCAAAAAAACATGAATTTAGCTAACAGATTGAAATTGTGAATCCTTTCTCTAAGGAAAAGGGGCAATTGGGATTACAATGACTAGAGAAAACAAAAATTGTAGACAATAATAAAAGTTGTCATTCCCATTTAATTGTTTATATTCCTTGATTATTAAGCGACTGCACTAATATCTATATATTTAAATGTTAATTCTAAAAGTGTTCATGCAGCAAGAGAAGCACTCTCAAAAATACGACCAAGTTTTTACTTCATGGTATTAAGGACAATTAAAGCATAATCAAAGCACCGGTTTGAACTCTCTAGTACTTAAGTGACTCATTAGTCTTCCTATGGAGTAGGTATGGAGTGTGGGCCAGGAAAGAGCAAAGTTCCCATCCAAAGAAAGTCAACCCTAAGCTGGCAGGTCAGTACTTTAACCTCACAGCCTACTCAATCCATCTCTATTTTTCTGGAACTACCAACAAGGCTGCCAAATGTGATCCATGCACTTGTCCACTAGAAACTGAATGGGAGCCATCAACTCATTTCACACAGGTCAGCAAACAGCAATCAAAGGCTAATGGCTTTCTGTCACCACCAACCCAGGGTAGGTGCAAAGGCCGACCTGGAGGTTAGAGGCTCTGCATCCCATTACCTATCTGGGAACTATCTGGTCCCCCTCTAAAAAGCAATTTACTTGGTACAAAATTGAAAGTACTACCTGATTTGCTGTTTTCCCAGTGCTGCTTTCAAAAATGCCCAAAAGTTTCTAAAGTGGCAGAACTGATGGGCTGGCCTCTTTGCTAAGTATTTGGCAGGTGTAAGGGAGCAGCAGTGAACGAACTAATAAAGAGAAACGTCAAGTTATGTTTTGCCAGAGGTGAGTCAGCATTCACTACATGGCAAAAAACATTGACCTAAAATCCTCATTCAACTGTTGTTAAATGCCGAATATAGCCCCACAAAAGTCTTTCAAAGAAACCTTTCTGTTAACAAAGTAAACATTAATTGATACTAGTGAATAGATACGGATTTATTGAAAATAATAACTTTTCCTGCTGTAGCATTAGAATATTGGAATTGTGTAATGAGTAGCCAACTTAAAAACATTTGATACAAAATGCACTATGACTCTAGAAATGCTTATCTTCAGAAATAGTTTGCCCCAAACTGTTAAGTAAACAAGTTTTATATCACTTGCCTTTGATTTTGGGAAAGTTTTGTCTTAAAATTAATATAAAACTGCCAAAAATGCAAAATGAAAAATAATGGGTGAATATACCCTGAGATTGATAAAGATTGAGCTTTGGATACCTTCAAATGAATAGGTCATACCCAAAGCTCTAGTAAATTTTGTTGATTTATGTTACTGTTTTGCTTTAAGAAAGTCCTTCAAATTAGGTATTATTTAGGATCCAAATAACTTGGGTGCACCTTTATCAACTCACTAATTGCATTATAAATCTATAAATCTATAAAAACCTATAAACATTATGTCTATCTGTGCTTCTCATTCTACACAAAAATCACTAGAAACAATGTTCAAAAAGATTCCTCTCTTTGGGCCTCTGGGGGGAGACACAGCCCAAAAAGTGGTGATTGCAGCATTTTCTCAAGCTAGTTCTTAGCATACCTGCACACTGGGATGCACACCAAATGCAAGTACAAACACAAATGCAAAGATAAAGGCGGAGTGAAAACAGATACTGAGATCTGAAAAATGCTCAACAACTCTACTTAAGAAAAAACTTAAAATATCTCATTCACTTAGATGTCTAATTGCTTTTAGCAAGACAGAAAATTAAATTTAGTTAACACAGAAATTACATAACTTTTAATAAAAAAGTCCCAATTGTCAGTAATGCTCTGTAAGGTGACATTATTCTCAGAATTTACAAAGACCTTACAAGACCCTGTATTATCTATTTTATACTTTAGTTCAAGGAAAAAAACATACCGATCCAGCATAGCCACTGACTCTCCAATACATTGGGTATGTGTGTGCATACTGCATTATTCAAAGTTAATTATGTATCACCAGGAACATGCCAGTCATTTTTCCAACACATCATAGAAATCCATTTCTAAAATTATCTTTAAAATACTGATATATGAAAAGGAACTTAGAATCAAATAAAAGTTTAGGAATTTCCTGAGTTGTGTTGTTTTAACCAACAGATATAGTATAAATTCTAAAACAACTTTCCTGGAGCACCCGAGTGGCTCAGTTGGTTAAGTGTCTGACTTCGGCTCAGATCATGATCTCACAGTTTGTGAGTTTGAGCCCTGTGGCAATCTTCAATGACAGTGTGGAGCCTGCTTGGGATTCTATCAATCTCTCTCTCTGTGTCCCTCCCTTGCTCTCTCTCTTTCTCAAAATAAATACATTTTTAAAAACCCCAAAAACTTTAAAGTAACTTTCCTGAAAGCCACTTTTTTGTTAATACTTCAAAAAATATTCTATTTACACTCAGAGAAAAGTTGGGAAGAGTACAGATGTTTATTGTATACCTAGCTTCCATTAACATTACTATTATACATATATATATATATATATATATATATATACATATATATGCGTATTTATACATATGCATATTTATATATATGTGATGTGTGTATACACACACACACACACACACACAAATCATAGTGCATTTTTCAAAACCAGGAAACTAACTGGGTCACTATTATTGTTTTTTTTTTTTTTTATTTAAAGAAAAATGTATAATGTTTATTTATTTTTGAGATGGGAGAGGGAGACACAGAATCCAAAGTATGCTCCAGGCTCTGAGCTGTCAGGACAGAGCCTGACGCAGGGCTCGAACTCACAGACCACAAAATCATGACCTGAGCTAAAGTCAGATGCTTAACCTACTAAGCCATCCAGGTGTCCCACTGTAACTATTATTAACTGAAACTTGTTTGAATATGACTCATTTCTCCTCTAGTGTCCTTTCAAGGATCCAGTCTAGGATCCCCCACTATATTTAGTTTTTGTATCCTTAGTCCCCTCCAATCTGTGACAATCTTTCATTCTACTGCTTCTTTTTCATAGGAATTTCATTTATTTTCTGAAGCAAAATGATAGAACTTGATTTCCACTGATTATCTATTGTCACAGTGATTTTTTTAATAACTATTTTTTCAGGGAGTAATTTTTTAATTTTAATTTTTAATTTATTTTTTCCAAGTTTTATTTAAATTCCAGTTATTTAACATACAGTGTAACATTAGTTTCTGGTGTAGCATCTAGTGATTCATCATTTACATACAACACCCAGTGTCACAATGATTTTATTATTATGTCAACCATTAAGTTAAATGTGAAATCAACAATGCTTTGAAAATACATAAAACCACACAAATATTTAGGGTGATGTAAAGAAGAATAGTCTGAACACATACATTATTCAGATATAATCATGTATTTTTCCATTATCTCTTTATCACAATATCTGCTAGAAGTGTTGTTCAATCCCATTCTATAAGTGATAAAATTGAGGCATAGAAAAGTCACTTGCCCAAAATCACTTGGCTGATTAGCACACCAGAATTTTAAAACAGCTTATATTCAATTCATGGGCTCTAGATAATCTCCAATGCATGAGTTTTGCTAATAGCTGTATTGATTAGGTTTTTGTAGAATGTAAGACCTAAATCCTAAAGAATCTGCACACATTTCTGCTATCTTGCACAGCTTCAAATGACCACTCACAATCAAACATGACATAATCTAATAGAACTGTTGGTTGTAAAGCCGTAGTGTGATCAAATGACCTTCAGCTTTGCACTTGCTTCTCTATTATGCAGTGTCAAATATTATACGTACATAAGTCATGCAAACGTCTTGCATTACGTTTCAATGAGCCAAATTGTTTTATCTGAATACCAATAGTGTATATTTTCTACTTCATATTGACTTCCACTTTTGAGAGGAGTCACATTCAGAGAGGCCTTACCTCTATCCCAAATTTCCTGGTCACCAATTTGTCATCTGGCCTGAGCTGTCCATTACGAACTGGTGTTGTCTGATCAAATCATACATTTGGGCGTGTACAATAGCACTGCATAATTAAAGGAACTGGTATCGACATGATTGAGTGGTATATTCATGCCCTAGCAGGCCCTGGAGACATAAGTAAGTTGCATGAAGAAGTAGCCCAAATGTCCACTGTCCCCACTCCTGGCACACCACCTCCTTTCTCTCAGTGTATACTCAAGGTTTTATGAGGAATTCCCTACCTTCAGTTGACAAAGGAGGAAAAGACTCAGTCCTAGTTGAGAGATGATTCTGCATGAGATGCAGGCACCTCTCCAAAGGGGACAGCTACAGCACCATAGCTCATTTCCGGGAAATCCCTGAAGATCGATAGTGAAGGGAAATCCTCTCAATGGGCAGAACATCAAGCAAGATACCTGGTTTACCATTTTGCTTGGAAGTAAAGATGGTCAGATGTGCAATTGTAATTATATACTAATTCACGGGCTTTGGCAAATAATTTGTTTGGATGGTCAGGGACTTAGAATATGATTGGAAAATTGGTGAAAAGGAAATATGAGGAAAAAGTATGTGGATAGAACTCTCCCCCATGGGCAAAACATCTGAAGATATTTGTGTCCTATGTGAATGCTTGCCACATGGTGACCTCAGCAGAGGAGAATTTTAATAATCAAGTAGATATGCCCTATTCTATACATATCAGTAGCCTTTCTCCAGCCACTCTTGTCATTACCCAATGAGCTCATGAACAAAGTAGCTATGGGGGAAGTGATGGAGGTTATTCATGGGCTCAGAAACATGGACTTCAACTCACCAAGGGAGATCTGGATACAGCCTGCTGAGTCCCAAATATTCTAGCAGCAGAGACAAGCACTGCGTCCCAGACATGATACTATTCCCCAGGGTGATCAGCCAGGTTGATTGCATTCAGCAGCTTCCATTATGAAAGGGGCAGTGTTTTGTCACTGGATTAAGGAGTTACTCTGGATACAGATTTGCCTTCCCTGTGTACAATGCTTTTGTTAAAACTACCATCCATTGACTTACAGAATGCATCACCAACCATCATGGCATTCAACACAGCATTACTTCTGATCAATAAAGTACCTTCACAAAATTTTTCCCACCATCCTAAAGCAGCTGGCTTGATAAAATAGTGGCTTTTTGATGACCTAGTTACAGTGCCAACTACGTGGATTGGCAGGGCTAAGGAAACTTTCTCCAGAAGGCTGTACATGTTCTGAATCAGCATCCAGTATGTGGTGCTGTTTCTCCCATAGCCAGAATTCACGAGTCAAGAAATTAAGGAGTGGAAACCAGAGCAGCACCACTCACTGTTACCACCTAGTGATCCACTGGCAAACTCTGTGCTTCCTATTTCCATGTACTTATACTCTGCTAGTCTAAAAGTCACAACAATGATTCCATGGACCAGGAAACGAGTGCCTGGATTGAACAAAGTCAATTGAGTGTCTAACTCTTGATTTCAGCTCAGGTCATGGCCTTACAGGTCATGGGATTGAGTCTCTCATCGGGCTCTGTGCTGAGAGTGGCAGCTGCTTGGGATTCTCTTTCTCCCTCTCTCTCTCTCTCTCTCTCTCTCTCTATCTCTCTAGCTTTCTCACTCTCTCGCTCTGCCCCTCCCCCATGTTCTCTCTCTCTCAAAGTAAATAAATAAATAAACATTAAGATAAAAGCATAAAATAGATCCATGCAGTTCAAATTCCTATTGTTTCAGGTTCAACTGTATATATTATTTTTAGTCCCTTTTGGCTAGTATAACAAAATCCTATACTCTAGGTAGCTTATAAAAAAACAAAAATTTATTTGTTGTTTGAGATCTAACATGGTCAGGTGAGAGAGCTTTTCCAGGTCTTAGATTTCTTATTTTAATCTCACAACGTGAAGGAGGCAAGGGAGCTTTATGGGGTCTCTTTTATAAGATTTCTAATCACATTTGCGAGGATTTCATCCTTGTAACCTAAGCACCTCCTGAGGAACAGCCTTTGAACACAATTTCATTGGGTATTACAATTTCAACATATGAAATTTGAGAGAACACATTCAGACCACAGCATTCTCTCCCCTAGCTCCCCAAAATTCACATCCTTCTCACCTGAAGAATAATTTCATTACATGCCAACAAGCCCCAAATCTTAACTCATTCTAGCATCAAAAGTTTAACTCCAAAGTCTCATTTAAATATCATCTAAATCACTTATGGGTGACACTCAAGCTACAATTTGTTCTAAGGTAAATTGCTGTCCTCCTGTGAACCTGTGAAATCAAACATTTTATATGCGTCCAAAGTACAACAGTGGTATAGGCATAGGACATGCATTCCCATTTCAAAAGACAAAAATAAGAAAGAAAAGGATGACGGTTTCCAAGAAAGTCCAAAGTCCAAAAACGCAAACAATATCAAACTTTAAGTATCAAGAATAATCTTCAACTGTATTCTCTGCCAGCCACACCCAGAGAAGTGGAAGTCCCACCTTCTGAACATACTGGGACATCCCTGCATTCAAGAGAACACAGGCTGCACCTTCAAAACTACTTATAGCTTCAGGGGTGCCTGGGTGGCTCAGTCAATTGAGCATCTGACTCGGCTTCAGCTCAGGTCGTGAACTCAGGGTGGGTGAGTTCGAGCTCCGCATTGGTCTCTATGCTGATAGCACGGAGCCTGCTTGAGATTCTCTATCTCCCTCTCTCTCTGTCCCTCCCCTGCTCGCTCTCTCTCTCTCTCTCTCCCTCAAAATAAATAAGTAAACTTAAAAAATTTAAAAGAGAAATAGTTTCAGCCACATACTTAATCCCATTGCTTACAAGTTCTATCTCCCATAAAACACTTGGACACAGACATGATTCAGCCAAGTTCTTCACCACTTTAAACAAGGATGATCTTTTCTCCATGCCCAAGAACTTGTTTCTTTTCTTTCGGAGTCCTCACCAGAGTTCTCTTTAAAAGTCACTTTGTTGATTGGGCACCTGTGTGGCTCAGTTGGTTGAGCCTCTGGCTCTTGATTTCGGCTCACGTCATGATCTCAGGGTTCGTGGGATTGAGCCTTATGTTGGACTCTGCACTGGGCATGGAAACTGCTTGAGATTCTCTCTCTCCTTCTCTCTCTGCCCCTCCCTTGCTTGCTCTGTCTCTGTCTCTTTCTCTCTCTCTCAAAATAAATAAATTAAAAAAAAATAGAACAAAGTCCTTTCATGGCAACATAGGGTTTTTCTATCATGCACCTCCAAACTTTTCCAATCTTGACCCATTTTACCCAGTTCCAAAGACACTTCCACATTTTTAGATATATGTTACAGCAGCACGCTTACTTTTTGATACCAAATTTCTGTCTTAGTCTACTTGGGATACTACAACAAAATACCATCAACTGGCTAGCTTATAAACAATACACACTTATTTCTCACAGTTCTATAAACTGGAAATCCAAAATCAGGGGGCCAACATGGTCAAGTGACAGCCTTCTTCTGGGCTGCAGATTTCTCACTGTGTCCACGTATGGTGGAAGGGACTATGGAGCTCTGTGTGTTCCCTTTTATAAAAGTACTAATCTCATTCATGAAGGTTTCCATCTTCATGACCTGAGCACATCCCAGAGGTCCCATCTCCTAATACCATCACATTGGGCATTAGAATTTCAACATAGGAATTGGGGGTTGGGGTAACCATAGTATATAAACCATAGTATAAATACAAATAAAATATTTATATATATTGTATAAGTGATATATATATATGCATATATATTCTTCCATATATTTATTCTCCATAACTATATATATATATGTGTGTGTGTGTGTGTGTGTGTGTGTATATATATATATATATATATATATATATATATATATTCTATTGAATCTGTTATCTGTTTCTTTGGGGAACCTTGACTAGTACAAATGACCATGTGAATACATACTGAGAAGGTAACTTTCTGCAAGTCAAAGAGAGAGGCCTCCGAAGAAGACTAAATCTGCCAACCACTTGATTTTAATTTCTAGCCTCCAGAATTGTGAAAAAAATATGCACCCCAGTCTGTGCCATTTTCTTATGGCAGCCCTAGTAAACTAAGCAGGCTCTCACAGTCATAGAAAAAAACAAACGGTCCAACTTCGGTAGAACACAAACTGTTTGGAAGAAAGCAGACTGAATAATAAATTACTTTTCCAGCTCATAATAGGTCTCTTATTTTCTTTCAACATTTTAATTGGGGTTACTCAGGCATTGTTAGAGAGCTACTTAAATTAAGTGGACCCAGCATACATTTATACTTGAGATCTTATTTTTCTAAATGGACTGAAATATGGGGACAGCACATCATAGTAAAGACAAGGTCTAAAGAAGGCTATTCTTGATTATTCCACACATCAGACTTGCATATTGTGTCAGTTTTTTTTATTACCAAAAACAAATTATCATGAATTAAATGGTTTAAAACAATATCCATCTGCAATCTCAAAGTTTCTGTAGGTTAGAAGTGCAGGCACTTGTAAACTGTGTCCCTCATCAATGGGTCTTGATTTCAGCATTGGTAGACCCTTTGCTGAGGACACAGTAATGTGTTAATGTATTATCCAGCTTACATTTTCAAGTGGGGCTTGGAATCTTCTTCTAAACCCATTCAGATGAACAGCAACATATAGTTCTTTGCAGTTGTAGGACTGAAGTCCTGTTTTCTTGTTGGCCAACAGCCAAAGACTGCTCCAAACTCTTAAAGGGTTTTCTCAAGTCCTTGACACATAGACCTCTTCATCTTTAAAACCAACAATGTAGAATATTCCTAGTATAGAATTGATTTCAGGCAAGATCCACTCTTTTAAGGGCTATCTTAAATAGGTTAGTACAAACCAGATCATCTCTTTTGATTGATTCAAAACAACTGATTAATAGCCTAATCATGAGAGTGATATTCATCATATTTACAATGAGAGAGGATTTTACCAAACTACATATAGATGAGAGGTGGAAATCTTTGATGCCATCTTAGACTTCTGTCTAACATGTAATATAGTATAGAGAAAATAAAATTTTAGTGGTTGATAACACAAAACATAAAGCTGGACTTTCTGAGCTCAAAACCCAATATATTACATATGAACTGTGCAAACCCGTTCAAACTACTTAAATTTGATGTACTTTAGTTTCCTGATACATAATACACAAATTAGAGTGGTACACCAAACTTGCAAGTTGTGGAGAATAAATTTACATATCCAGAGAAAAAGTGAGCAGAGAGCTTATAGAGAGCACTATATGCATTTTAGCGATTCTATTATTAGAATAGAAATATGCTGAAGCAAAGTGAGAAATTCCATTTTATTAAACTTCCCTGCCCTGCTCTTAACCTCGGAGCTCTTCCATACTTCTCTGTTCACAATTTTTTTTCTCCATGCTGTGACTGCCCTACTTAATTTCCAATTAATGCTTTCTAAGATGTTTGTTAGTTAAATAATTATTTCTCCAGGGGAGCCTGGCTGGCTCAGTCAGAAGAGCATGTGGTTCTCGATCTCGGGGTCATGAATTCGAGCCCCGTGTTGGCTGTAGAGATTACTTAAATAAATAAACTTTAAAAATATTATTTCTCGAGTTATGTATTAAGACCTGTTTATACTGTGCTGGGGTAGAACCTGGTATTTAAGAGCAACAAAACAACAATGATAAAAAAGGATGAATCTCTCATCCTTCCATCTGATAATCCGATAACTGATCTGGACAATATTTTGAAGTAAAAATTCCTCATTCAAATATTCATGATATTGATTGATGCTGGACTATTCACAGAAAAACTGGAATGGCCAAGATTGCTTTTAATAGGTTTTTATTGTTTAACATAAGCTAATTATATATTAATAAATATAACATGAGGAGTGGCAAACATGTTGAAAATTAGAGACACTGCAAACCAGAGCACCTAGTTTCTCAAGTAAATTTCTCTGTGACATTATGAAAATCTCCAAACTATTGTGGGATTTTTCACACAAATCTGACAACGACAAAATAACAAAAGGGTGAACAAGATTTGAAGACTTTCAGGTATAATTTCTCTATTTTATGAATAAAAGATAACATCAATATAGCTCCATTGGCTAAATTTATAACCAATGCCAGTCTTTGTTTTTTTTCCCAATTTTGATCAGTAAACTTATATAATCCAGAGTGCAACCTTTTCATAGTAGCTTACATTCTCATTTGAGTCTACTGTTTAAAATAGTTTTCATATCCATTATCTCATTTAATACCTCTTTCTTTCTCTCTCTCCCCTCTTTCTCTCATTCTCTCTCTCTTTCTCTTTCTCAGTCACGCACACACACACACACACACACACACACACACACACACACACACACAATGTAGCATTAGGTAAATATCCTTACTTTATAAATGGAATAAGGGTGACTCAAAGACGTTAAGAAACTTGCAGAAAGGCACATAGTTAATGAGTGCTAGTACCATGACTTTAGATTTCTGTGTTGGCTTTCTTTTAGCACACCATGCTACCTTTTTCATGCCATTTGTACTATAACGTAACACAGTTGAACACTTCTATGTTTTTAATTTTTAGGGCAAACAAGACAAGGATCATAACACATTTATTATCAGCACAATATTGTAAACTTCACTGTCCTCTTGAGCAATATTTAGAATCCTAACTTTGGCAGTCAATAGTCAACATGCAGACATTTGTTGAAGCTACTATTTCCAAGACACTGGGCTAACCGATGTGTAAAACGTTGGGCTATAAAAAGCAAAAATACTGTGTTCTAGGACGCATTTGTACTTAGAAGGGGATATCAATGAGAAGAGTTTTAAATTATCATTCTTAATTTTCTTCTGAATACTAGATGTTATATACTACCACCTTATATGGAAGATTTCTTATGAAAATAGGTACATAAAACCAAAAGACATTGTACAAAGGGATACACTTTTTAGAAATTAAGTGAATAAAGAATGGCAGAGAGACAAGGTCAAACATTCAAACACAGCTGGGAGCAATATTTTAAAGTAGACAACTTGGGTTTTTCATTCTATTCAATTATTTTTGCATGTCTTCCTTGATGGGAATTAATTTGTTATGGGCTTTAGAGAAACTGACTGCATATATTTCAATCTTATGATTATACAAAGTCACCAAAAATAGAGATGATTCAAGAGAATATTCTTAAGGTAGATGATATATGGTCTTTAGAGAAGATTTATATTTATCTGTGCCAAACATACAATGTAAATTTTATCAATCTTAGCCAATTTTGGTTAATGAAGTACCAAATGTAAATTAGGTTTTCTTTTTGTCCAAATGCCAGCCTTACTTTAATCAAAAATGAAGGTGAAACTTAATAAAAGTTTAAAGTATTAAGGGTTGCTTCCTAAAATTTTGAAAACCTGATAGAGTTATCTGCTAAATGTGAAAGGTAAATTTTAGGAATTGGGTTACAGAGATATTGATGACAATTCAATAGCCCTTTAAAAAATTATGGTTTTATAACAATATGAATTAACTCTAATGATGCCAGTCCCCATATTTTAACATACGCTTTTATCCCTTGACAAATATGAAACAGCAAGGCTTAAGAGGCATCTCCACGTTGAGCTTAAGACTAATATAAAGACAATAGCTTTACAAGTAAAAGTAGATGATCAGTGAGGTATTGGAATAGGACATTTCTTTATCATCCTTAATTATCTCATCACTTATATGAGTCAATTTGCCACATTATTGCAAACTAAGGTGATTGAACCTATGCTGCTTTCTTATCTTCCCACTACAAGTAGTTTTGCTTTCAGTGGGACATCTTGTCAGAAAATTTTATGATTTCATTAAGAAAATTTCAAAAAGACAAATAAAAGATTTAGAGTGCAGTAAAAATTGCCAAACTATATCTTTAGCATTAACTATATGAATTAAGAGTAACATTTCTAACCACAAGAGGAAAACATTGAGCACTTATCAGGCTTTTCCACTGATTACTTATGTGATTTGGGACAATTTAACCTCTCTGTTCTGTTCTTTCATCTCCATCTGTTATTTATATTCTTATGAGGCATTTTTTTCTGTCTTAGCACATTTGCAAGGTAAAGTATTGTTAAAAAAGAAAAAAAGTGTCATGTGAAAAATGAAAATAATGATATAGTAATTGTCAGTTAAACAGTTTGAATTTTTTTGGAAGAAAAATATGAAGCAACTTGAAGCATTATTATTTAATGAAAGCAGCTATATCTGTAACTCACATTCACATGAGCTTAACTATAAAATATAAATGAATCTTTTTGCTTTGGATAGAAAGTAGGAGGTAAAAAACTGTCATTTATCAACAACTTGATATGTGAAAAGTAAAGAAACTAGTTTTATCTATTGGTTTAATAAGCAAATCAGACTAAGGGTGAAATATCTTTTTTGCAATGATCAGAGAAAAAAAGATTTTTTATACTGATTATTTTAGTCTGTCTGCATCGTTAATGTACATGATAATGTAAAACACTTCATATTTTCATTCTTTTTTGTCTTGAAATAATATATATATATTTTTACACACTGAAATCTAAAAAGGGATCTTTTATCATAGATGTGATAGCATTCCTCCTCAAATTTCTTATTGGATATTTCCACTAATTGTATACATTTTCCAATAAGTATTGGTCACCTGTTAAATGCAATGTACTAGGAGTTGTGAGATTTTCATTTTTTTAAATTTATTCTTGAGAGAGAGAGAGAGAGAGAGAGAGAGAGAGAATATGAGTGGGGGAGGGGCAGAGCGAGAGAAGGACACAGAATCCATAGCGGGCTCCAGGCTCCGAGCTGTCAGCACAGAGCCAGATGCAGGGCTCTCAACCTCGCAAGCCGCGAGATCATGCATGACCTGAGCCGAAGTCAGAGGCTTAAAGGACTGAGCCACCCAGGCGCCCCTGAGTTGTGAGATTTTTAAAGGTTGCTTTAATGCTTGCTAACTATGATACATGGTACCTAATGGCACTTGATTTTTAGCAGCGGTGTAAACAGGATCAAACGGGAGAGAGGAGAAAGGTGGTCTATAAGGACATTTGGTGCATGTCTCAGGCCAGTCCCCATTTACATGCCAAGAATATGGTCCACAGAATCCCACAGTCACTCTCTCTTCTCAACTGCCCTTTCTCCTTTTAAGTCTCCTGTTGAGATTCGAAGTATCACCCTTGTTCAATTATACAATATTTTCTCTGTAAATCTAGTAAGAAGATAAAGATTTGGCCTGCCACTATAGAAAGATGCTTTTTTTCCTTATTCTACATATTTATACAGACTTTTATTGGTTGATAAAAAATAATAACAAAGCATTAGGATCAGGAAAAGCTTAATGGAAAAAAAAAAGACACTGAATACGGGTAAGGTGTCTATTGGTGCTTAAGTATCAGAGTATATTCCTACGATGGGAACTCTGAAAAACAAATGATTCCCAGAGACGATAGTGTGACTTATTCAAATACTTGTTAGGTATGGGTCATGTATACAATTATAAGAGGTTCAAAAGAGGGAAAATGGCTACAATGTGGCCAAACTAATACAAGCCTTGGGTATATTCTAAAAAATGCAGACCAAATACATCTGAGACAGATTGATGTTGATTCTATACTATATTGTTAAACATGTCAAGGTTTTGATAAGGCAATGTATCAATACAAGTAACAGGGGATAATGTGGATGTCAAGGAGTCCTGGAAAAACTAGGGACATATTATGTTAAATAAAACCTTTTTTTTTTTTTTAATTTTAAATGGCTCTATAAGCCTGAGGTATTTCAGAGAAACATTTAAATGTTGGTTGACTAAAATCTCAAGTCCCCTATGATTTGAGCTAAGTTGGTATTTAGATGATTTCGGCATCATTTTAAGAGAAAGAAATTTGGAAAGGCTTAATAGATTATAAGAATTAAAATAATATATAAATTCTAGTAATGCTTTTTAATACGGCATTGTTATGTATATGGGGGGAGATATTTTTCTTGAGTTGGGTTTGATGAGCCATTTCAATAGGTGTATGGAATCAGTCATTTCCTTGAAAATAGGTGTTATATGGAAATGTTGAATCACTATATTGTACTCCTGACACTAACATTACACTGTATGTTAACTAACTGGAATTGAAATAAAAACTTAAAAAAATAGGTGAGCCAAAATGCTCTAGACAATACTGTGTCTTTTTAAATCCATCTCAGTATTCCTAGGAAAGATATCTCATTAGGAGAACAAAATTTTCTTAGGTATTCACACATCCAGGATAAAAAATAATGCTTTAGCTTTATAAGTGTGTAGATCCTGTTCTCCAACAGTATGAGAGAAACTATAATAATATGCAAGAAGTTTAAGTGTCCTTTAATATTTGAATATTTATCTTCTATTTTAGGTGGAGATTATGAATTTAATTCCATTTTATATAATAAAGGTTATAATAAGGGGATTATTTTTAATATTTTAAACTATCTAAAATTTCATACTATTTCATTATGTTTGTAATTGAGATTTTGTTCTGAAAGAATTAAAATGACACCAGCTGTGCATTTGTTAATCAATCACCATCAAATCAAATGTATCACCATCAAATGGTAATGTATGTCGATCACAAGAGTTTGAATGAGCTTGATCCAGGTTTGTATTACAAGAGTATGAGATGTTACAGCTTGTAAAGCTTCTCATTAAATAGTGTGAAAAATACAAATGCAAATAGTAAAATCTAAAGTTGTAATAATTATTGTCAAAGGAATACTGTATCAGAATCCTGCTTCAAATTCATTTTAAAATGATAGACTCTAATCAGCCTGGAAAGAATTATAAAACAACATATATTGAAAATATTTATCCTTGCAAGCCTAATTACTAAGCTTCAGTAAAGACACTGTAACACTAATTCTATTTACCTATATGTTTTATCCCTGGTTACCTCCTTTGATGTCATGTGCAATGTGGATTAAGAGAAAATAAAAGGATTTTAATATTCAGTGTCTAGTCCTAGATTTGCCAATGGCTACTTTTGTAATGCGAGAAAATTCCTCATTCTCCAAGCTCCATATGAGTCATCAGTGCAGCATGAGTTTATTTTGATTTGAGATAATATCTATGAAGTAAATGTTAAAAGAAAGTACTGTAAAAGCCTGTATCACTATTCAGTTTTCATACTACATAGTGATTATTTCTAATTGTAAACTAGCATAAACACTTTGTAGATTACTTAGTAAAAGTACAAAAAGCCATTTATACCTCACTCTAAAAATTATCAATGGAAATACAAAATTAATCATCTTTCCATTTTCTCTTTCCTTCATACAAAATAAAACATATAGTATGCATTTATGTTCTAATATCCCAAGTGCCTATAGTAATAATCATATAATTTGGATTATATCTATTTTTAAATGGCTATTTTTCTATAGTATATGACTTCATATTTAAGAATTATTTGGGGGGGGGGGGTGCCTGAGTGGCTCAGTCCATTAAGTGTACAACTTCAACTGAGGTTATGATCTCAGGCTCTGTGAGTTAGAGCACTGCATCAGGCTCTGTGCTTACAGATCAGAGCTTGGAGCCTGCTTCAGATTCTGTGTCTTCCTCTTTTCTGCCCCTCCCAAGATGTGCTCTCTCTCTCTCACAAGTAAATAAACATTAAAAAAAGAATTATTTTGTCTTGTCCATTGCTTGTTTTATAACAATACTAGCAATTCAACAGAGACATTATATTTTAGTGAAACTGTAGCTTAGCATCAGTTTTTGTGGTAGGTTCTAAAATGGTCCTCAATGATCCCTACCTCTTGGTATCTCTGCCCTTTTTTTCTTCCCACTTTTTGAATGAGGGCTGGCCTTGATTATTTCCTTTTTAATAACAGAATACAGCAAAGGTGAGGAAGTCATTTTGTTTTTGTTTTGTTTTGTTTTTTTGGTTACGTTATAAAGACTGTGACCTGAGACTCTTTTTTGGCTATTTATAGAATGGTTCCATTTATCCATAAAGAAAAGTTGGGTATGTGGCTTGCCTTTTTGAATTTCAGATTCACATGATTCTTTTACTTAGAAAAGTTAGTTTATGTTACATGTGGGTTTAACTTACTGTCTTGTCCATTGAATTTTCATCTTTTATCTTATATAAATTTCTTATATAAAATTTGGATGTTTGGATCTCTGAAAACTGTTATTTCTCGTTGTTTTATTCATGTTCTCATTTTCTTAGTTCTGATGAAATGTGTCAACTTTAGACTTCTCCTTTACCAAAACTTATATCTATCATATCTAACGTATGATCAAGGTCACTGATAGAGTTTTATTTCAGCAATTATGAAATATTTTTTTCTCTGACAGAAGATTGTTGCCTCTTTGCTCTAAAATCATGGATGTAATACAATCTTACATTTTATTCTAACATAAATGAGAAATTGTATAAATCTGTACAGAAAGAAGCAGTTTCTTTCATTCAAGATGAGCTCTGACTTTTAAACTGTAATAAAGCAGTAATATTTCACTGATTGCTTAATTTTTACAGGGTGCTCTATAATTGTCTTTTAGTGGCTTAATATTAAAAAAAAAATACCTTAGATGTTTTTGTCAGGCATTGTAAGTAATGTAATAAACCCATCATGTCTAGATGAAAAAAGATAGATCAAGTTTAGATGCATCAAAAATTCACATAACTAGTGCATTGATTCTAAATTTTTCATTTACAAGGAAAGTTTTGGTCTCAGAATATAGTAGTTGTTTGAAGGCCAATCTCTACAGGATACTTAGCCAATCCCTACAGGATACTTCATCTCTAAGCATATATTTTCCCCTTCTTATTTGGTAATAAGAAATACTAGACAAAAATCTAGGCAGTTCCTGCCCTACTATGTTTTATTGTAACTAGTCCAGGAACAACACTCTCAAAAGTAGCCATAGCTCTGGAACAAGTCCAGACTATGTTTATGTAAAAGGTTATAAGATCTGCTTCTCTCTAGGAGGAGCTCTACTTCCATCCAAGATGCCTAAAACTGGAAAGAGCATTGCTCCCACCCTAACAACAAGAAAAAAGTAGCTTGAATCTAAGGATAAATGGAGCCTTATGAAGAGAGACAAGATGCAAGCATTGGCACACGTGTGGCAGAGTAAAAAAGAGATTCTGGGTGACATATCAGCAGCTAAATTTAACAAATTGCTAAAGTCTAAGTGTAGTCTAATCTGAAAGTACAAAAAACCAGACATAAGGGAAGTTCGTATTCCTCTTATGCTCTTCTCTACCAAATTCATTGGCTGTTCATAAGAAGGACTTGTCACAGGCTAGAAGAGCTAAAGCTCTAGTGGTGGTAAAGACGTGAAGAAAGTGGGTGATCCCACTACCAGAAAGGGAAAAAGCCTCTCTTAGACAATTCTACCTTAAGCAAATAAGGAAAGGGAAGCTTTATCCTGTCTCCCCAGGGACGAACATAGAAGTGCATTGTGGCTTACGAAAGGGCATGAATCTGTCTTGGGCCCAGACCATAAAAGGGCTTCTGTTGGTGGAAAAGTAGATAATTTCCTGCCTGATAAAATTCAGCAAAGATACAAAGCATTGTGATCATGGGCAGAGTTATCAAAAAAGTGATATTAAGATGCAGACACAGAGACAGCCTAGGATTGATGTTGAAGCAGGATAAGAGAAAACATGCCTACCATGTCCAGCATGTATGTATGCATGCACACGCCCATGTGCACGTACACACACACACACACACACCAACACCAATTAATAAGCAATAGAGTCAACTACTGAGGGAGGGGCAAGAATATGAGAAGAGATCACATCTGAATTGTAAGCACACAGGGAAGATGGAGAGTTGAGGGTGAAGTAGGAGCATTGAGAGAGACTATCTGGCAAGTCAGCCCTCACCTTAAACATAACTGATTTTTATCAAAACTGAAAATAAATGTCATTAGAGAAAGGACAATCTCTGTAGATAATGGTATTAGAACAATTAGATATCTGCATGCAAAATAAATAAATAAATAAATAAATAAATAACACATAAATTACATATTTCTGCACTTTGAAAGACATATTAAAGGTTGAAAAGATAAGCCACAGACTAGGAAAGAAAATTGCAAACATATATATCTGATAAAGACCTGTATCCAGAATTTGTGAAAAGCTCTAAAAATGAGTAAGAAAACAAACAATCCAAATAAAATAGGCAAAATATTTCAAGACACTCTATCAGAGATATGATGGCAAATAAATAAGACATTGACAAAAATGCTACACATAATTAGTCATTAGGAAAACACAAATGGAAACTACAGTGAAATTCCATTGTACCTATAAGAATGGCCAAATAAGATGACAAATACAAAACAAAACAAGCAAACAAAAACATGAAAATTTCAAGCATAGATAATGATGTGTAGTAACTAGAACTCTCATAAAATACTGGTAAAAAAACAAAATAGTACAGCCACTTTGGAGAACAGTTTGGTGGCTTATTACCATAATTAATTACTTTCCTACTGTGGGACCAAACGATCTACTGTATGATATTTACCCTAGAGAAATAAAAATTTAGATTCATGCAAAAACATGCACACAAATATTTATAGCAGCTATATTCATAATAGCCAAAACTAGAAATAACACAAATGTCTTTCAAATAGTTAATGGTTATACCAACTGTGGTATATTTATACAATGGAATACTATTCAATAAGTAATAAATTATTAAGAAAAAGAATAATGTAGATGATTCTCCAATGCATTTGTGCTCAGTGAAAGAAGCCTATAAAAGGCTACTTTCAGAATGATTTCCTATACACGGCATTTTGGAAAAAGCAGATCAGTGTTTGCCAAGGTTTGAGAGAAAGGGAGTGCTTGGTTACAAGGGGGGGGGGGGGAGGGAACTTTTTCCCATAATGGAAACATTCTACGCAATTTGGTTTCATGAAGCTGTACATTTTCCAAAACCCATAGAACTATGTACTTAAAAAGGCAAATTTTCTTTTTTTTTTTTTTTAATTTTTTTTTTCAACGTTTTTTATTTATTTTTGGGACAGAGAGAGACAGAGCATGAACGGGGGAGGGGCAGAGAGAGAGGGAGACACAGAATCGGAAACAGGCTCCAGGCTCCGAGCCATCAGCCCAGAGCCTGACGCGGGGCTCGAACTCACGGACCGCGAGATCGTGACCTGGCTGAAGTCGGACGCTTAACCGACTGCGCCACCCAGGCGCCCCAAAAAGGCAAATTTTCTGTATGTCAATGATACATTAAAAATCTGACTTAAAAATGTTAAAGGTAAGCACGTTTGTATCTCTGTAAAAGTTAAATGAAAGACAGTATCTCAGGCATTTCTATTACTAGGAGATGCAAAATATAATTATAAAATATGATAAATCCCATAGTAATTAAATGTTAAATCTTGCAAGTTAGAATCAAGATTATATAAATTTTTCATAAAAGGGCAATCTCAGATATTTACACTCTCTAAGTAGAATCATAGAGATCGCATACTTGTAGAATGAAGATCATGACAACAAACTATGGTATATTTAACAGAAATGAGCCATTTACATCCATTAATATTCAATGAAAGAAAAGGATATATGCTGTATCTTCCATAATAAATTTGAACAATTATTCTTTCCTGAAAATTAAATTGTTATGAAAAGAACAATTACTCTTTTCTGAAAAGCATAACTTATAGATTTGACCCTGTCAGTTTCAGTCTGAATTAAAATATCTCTGTATAGGGGCGCCTGGGTGGCTCAGTGGGTTAGGCATCCGACTTCGGCTCAGTTCATGATCTCAGTGGGTTCGAGCCCCGCGTCACGCTCTGTGCTGTGCTGACAGCTCGGAGCCTGGAGCCTGTTTCAGATTCTGTGTCTCCCTCTTTCTCTGACCCTCCCCTGTTCATGCTCTCTCTCTCTCTGTCTCAAAAATAAATAAACGTTAAAATATCACTGTATAGATTGCATCATAACCAGTGATCATTACATACGATTCACAGATTCCTTCTCACACGGGGTTACATGACTGTTTTTATTTGGAAACTATGCCAACAATTACTGGCACAATTAACATTAAACATAAATGTGAATATGTTAACAAATGGACCTAGCCCAAATACCTAAAATTATCAATTCACTTGCTGTTTTGACTTAGATAACTAGCGAATTTCTTTTTTAAATGTGAAATATTTTTTTTTTCATGAATATCACTAAGCATCTAATAGTTCTACCTATGTTAATCATCTGTTAAAAAGTCTGACACCATTTCTGGGTGTCTTTTATGTCTTTGGGCAAGAAAGCTAGCTGCTTTTGCACAGTAATAACAGCATCGAAAAAATATACTATAAAATCCCATAGAATAATCCTGCCACAAATCCCATTTTATTTTTCTAACACATTCAGTGGAAAATAATAACAAAATGAGAATGCAAACCCAGTCATCTAAGCAATTGTTTCTTTGGAATATTTTATTGTTTTATTCTATTTTTTCCCTGAGGGAAAGGACAGTTTATAGAAACGTAGCTAGAAAATCTTTGGATTACCTTAATATTTCCCCGTAGTACAGTGAAATAAAGGAGATAAGGATAAAATGATTTTTCTGTGCATAGTAGCTCATTGTGATATTTCTTTTGATCACTATATTCAGCATTACAGAGAAAGTTATACTTTAGCTTGACATATGAGAGATTAATACATCATTTAACAATAACAATGTCTATTATATTTATCTTAAAAAATCAATCAATTTTGTATATCAAGAGAACTTCTCATCAAGGAGCTTAGAAATATGAAATGTGAGTTCTATTTCATTCAACCTACTGTGTATGCAACACTGGGCATAACATACCTTCTCACATGTCTTTATATCTTCATTGCAAGGCAAAGTTAATAGATTAGATAATATCAGTAATGATGAATAATTTTTGGTGAATCATTTGTTTGCAAAGTTTGACTAAGAACATTTTTCTATTAATTGAATCTAAATATACAATATAATCTTTCCTCAGTTAAAGACATAATAGTTCTTTTAAAATTACGCACTGTAAACAAGACCTCAGAAATGTAGTTTTCTGTCAGTATTCTAGAAAACCTCTAATACTATAGAACAACCTAAATCATGCTTTCCTAGATGTTTAATTTTCATTTTGTTCTATTAGTTCTGCATTTTCCAAATGTGGTCCCTCAATAATTACTTTCTTTTCAAATAAGTGATTCTAATTAGGTCATTTTCTTTCAATAGTCTGTATTTATTGTTCCCAGATTAACAACACAGGCTGGGATCTATATTGTAGTTTTCTAATATGTAAGTTTTAATGTATACTCAAGTTTTAATCATGGGTGTGAAAAATATTAGGTCTTAAGGTTTGCTTTTTTTCTTACACTACTGTAGATTTTTCTCTAAAATTCAAGAGATGTGTTTTATATTCATTGCCATAGACCACTTTTTAACAGCTTAGTTTATTTCCACTTGGAGCAAGGAATCAAGGAAGTATAATGCAGTAAGGAGAAAGAATGTATTTGCTTAATAGAAGGTAGGTAAACCAGAATTTCTCCAAAGTGATTCTATGTATCTTAGATGCATATTCCATTCTAGTTATGAGTTAAACTGATTTTTGGAGAGTACATTGGAGGTAAGAGGAAATCAGTTTGGAGAAGGCACTGGAAAAATTATCAACAAGTAAAATTGAAGCTCTAACCTTTTTCCTTTCTGCCTGCCTTCATCTGAAAATTTGATACGTAATTCACCTCTCTTGATAATCTAAATGCAAAATGTATTATAAGTGAACCTTCTTAACATTGACCATTACTTGGGATACCCTTATTAGGGGTTAGATTTTATAAGGTAGGTAAAGTCTCACCAGTAATCAGTTAGAATATGATATATTATCATACATTTACAGAGTATTATGAAATTAAGCGTAAATTTGCCTTTCTTGGGAATGTTTGCATATTATGTCTATAACTTTTTGAGGAATGACAAGATTGGTGCTCAATTAAAAATGTTGGACATGAGTTCACAGAATGGAGAGCATTTAGTCAGGTAAGAGAAGATCTCAGAGACTAAATTTAGGCTATGCAAGCTGTCTGTGCTCTACCTATGCCAATCACATTTATTTTCATTGGCACATTTGTTGAATCCAGGTTAGAACATTTTCTATAACTGTTTAAAACAACATCAGTCAGAATTCTATATAAATTATTTATCACCCTTCCCCCACCCATCGACCAAGAAGAACTCCCCTGAATTTTGTGTAACATCTTCCATTTGAAAAGACATTTAGAGAAAAATATGTACATGCCATAAATTTCAGCAAACACCAAGAAACAATCTGCCTTCATAATTTAGTGTGCCGGCTAAGTAAAAAACAGAACCACTGGAGAATTATTGTTCCCTGCAGTCATAATGTGCCTTGTTTCACTGCTCATAAAACAATATGAAAAGTGGCACTGTGATGGATTCAGTAGCTATACCATATGCCAGGATATTTTCATGAAAATATCTTTCCTTAAATATTTAACAAAACAGGTAGCTCATCATGGGCTGATGTATATGCAAGTCTAAAACATTTCCTGCATACTTGAAAAAGGCCCTAAAGGATCATAAGAAGATAATAAGTTGTCAGCATTATTCCAATAATTGAATGCTCACAAAGTTAGATGATGGCACTTGTAGGTTCATAGTGCCTGATTCGAAGTCACATAAAGGATATGTGCCCACAACTATATTAGATCTGGATGCTAACATGCCATCTGTGCCAACTATTCTAGAGTGTCTCAATTGCTGAACATTTAGGAGAAGATGCTACTCTTTCTTAGCAACATTTTCTAAAGTGATACGATATTTGAAAAAGAGATCATTGTTCCCAGATCTATTATGATGATTAAGAAGACAATAATATAAAATACTGCCTACACCTTAAACAGTAAAATGAATATTTACTAAAGACAGATTTATTTTTCTGTGCTGGAGAGACTTGGACTGTGTTATTAGGTGTGTGAGACTCTTGGCTATTTTCCATGAGATGATCATGGAAATGTAAGTTCTGCCCAGAAGAAAACATAAAACCACAACTTGAAGAACATTGCACCACAAAGCTTGGGCTAGTCGGTCCCCAAGAGATAACTAATATGACACAATAGAAAGCATAACACATTTGTAAACTATTTCTATTCTGTTTTAATGTCATGATAGATTGTGCATACTTGCTACTTTATAATAACTTTAATGGACACTGAGGAAACTGTTTTTGTCTGTAACACAACCTTAGAAACCAAAATGAGAAAGGAAAAGATGTCATAGATGACCTGTCAATCCATTTGGATATAAAAAGGACTGCCAACTCACCTCACTCTTAGAGAAACAATGTCTATATCTTGTATATAAAGTTTGTCAACAAAATTTAGATTTTTTTGTCCCTCCCAAGAGAGCAAGAGAGGATCCTTCATTGTTCAGAGTTTTGAAAATTTTGAAAACTAATCTCCCTCTTCTAGTAAACTGAGATTATAAATTAACATCTTCTTGAGGGGAAAATAAATTGGCTTGTTGAAAAATGACTATGACTGATGTTTGTCTTTTGTCCTCGCATATTTGACTGATTCTTCATGAGAAAAATTCATTTTTGGATTATCAAGAAGTAAATATCTAAACTGGACCACTTTTTTTTATGTTATACACACAAAAAAATAAACTCAAAATGGATTAAAGAACTAAGTATGAGCCCTAAAACAATAAAACTCCCGCACAAGAGCAAAGGCAGTAATCTCTTGGACATCAGCCTAAGCAGAATAGTTATGGATATGTCTCCTTGGGCAAGAGAAACAAAAAAAAAAAATAATAAACTATTTGGCACTACACCAAAATAAAATACTTCTGTACAGAAAAGGAAAAAAAATCATCAACAAGACAAAAAGGCAACCTACTGAGAGAAGATATTTGTAAATGATATATCTGACAAGAGGTTAATATCCAAAATATATAAAGAACTTACAGAACTCAACACCAAAAGTAATCATAATCATCACCATCATCATCATCCAATTAAAATGGGCAGAGAAAGTGAATAGACATTTTTTCCAAAGAAGACATATAGATGGCCAAAAGACACATGAGGAGATGCTCAGAATCACTAGTCATCAGGGAAATGTAACAAAATCACAATGAGATAACAAATCACACCTGTCAGAGTGGCTAAAATATAAAAGACAAGAAATAACAAGTGTTGGATGTGAAGAAAAGGAAACCCTCATATGTTGTTGGTGGGAATCAGATGTAGATTGGTATAGTCACTGTGAAAAACAGTATGGAATTTTTTAAAATTCCAAAAAGTTAAAAATAGAAATACCCCATAATCCAATAATTCTACTATTGGGTATTTACTCAGGGAAAACGAAAATGCTAATTTGAAAAGGTGTATGTACCCCTATTCATTGCAGCATTATTTATAATAGTCAAGATATGGAAGCAGCCCAAGTGTCCATGGATAGATGAATGAATAAAGAAGATGTGATAGATATGATGTGTATACACACACACACACACACACACACACACACACACACACAGATACACAGACACACACATTGAAATATTATTTAGCCATAAAAAGAACAAGATCTTGCCATTTGCAACAACATGGATACACCTAGAAGGTATAATGCTAAGTGAAATATACCAGACAGAAAAATATACACCATGTGATTTTGCTTTTAGGTAGAATCTAAAAAAGAAATAAAGCAAACAGAAGTAAACTCATAAATAAAGAGAAAAAACTGGTGGTTGTCAGTGAGGAGTGGTGTAAGGGAATAGGTGAAATAGGTGAAGGGAATTAAGAGGCACAAACTTCAGTTATTAAAAAAAAAGTGAATCTTTATCTCTAGCCAACAGTCTTTTAAATTGTGTTTCAGCCATTTACAGATAGTTGAAAGTGTCTCTTCATATCACAATATTCTAGCCCTTTAGTTATTTTTTGGTAACATTACTTGAACCAAAGCAATCCTTGTATTTTAAAGTTTAACTATTTTGAAAAAAATTAAATGAGATTACAGTTTAGAAAGATTCTACCCTCAGGGCACCTAGGTGGCTCTGTTGGTGGAGTATCTGACCTCTGCTCAGGTCATAATTTCCTGGGTCGTGAGTTCAAGCCCCATATTGGGCTTGCTGCTGTCAAGGTGGAGTCTGTTTTGGATCCTCTGCCTCCCTGCCTGCCCCTACCCTGCTCATGCACTCTCTCTCAAAAATAAACAAAGCATTTAAAAAAATTAAAAAAGAGAGAGAGAGATTCTACTTTCATTTAATTCTTATATGATCATGATTTCTTGTTCATGGATTTGGGAAATTTCTTAAGATTACCCTTTTTATTGACATTTCTTAATGGACCTACCAAGAAATCATTAAATATTTTTTTTTCTAATATGAATAAGAAGTCCTAGTGAGCACGATATCTTAACGAAGCTGAACCTCAGCAAAAAATAATAAATAGGTCTGATAACATGGGTAGTCTTATGCAGCTGTGTATAAGCAAACTAGGATATTGAGTTTAGCTTGATTCATTCTTTGATGCCATTTTAATCTCAGGCACAAGGGACTATATGTTTTAGTTTTATAATTTTTTTTTATAGTAACATGACTTCCAGATCCTATGGAAGTCACTTACTTCTCTTCAGAATATAATTTGTTTCTTGGTCTATTGAGATTAATCATGATGCAAACATTTAACAGTTGCAAATAATATATCTGCTTCTAATGAATTTACTATAAGCTAATGATCAATTATTATAATAACTGAAATAAATTATGAGATAAATTCTTTACTAGTGCCCTGAAAGCTAAGAGGGTAATGTGAGAGTAAGATGTCTGAGATTTATAATATACGTATTTGGTTACGCAATGAATATATCATCATAATTTGAGATGATTGTTAATTAAAAGCATGGTTATTATTTCTGATGTCCTTTTGCATTTGGGTACTTCAGACAGTTGATTTGGAAGATTGTAAAACAAATGCTTCATTTTACTTTCCTTTTTCTTCACTTCTCTAACATTTTGATACTGATACTACTAATCTAGAAAGAAAAAAAGTATCTAACTTTCTACATAGTTTCCAAAGCATGTTTACCAAATAAAAAATTCCAGTGTTATTTAAATTAATATTATGAGAATTGATAAAATTTATTTTGTTTTTAGAACATAAAAGCTTTCATTAATTTTTCCCATAAATGCATTTAATTTAGACCAAATTATACTTAAAACTATATTATTAGAAAGTCGTGTTTGTTGACTTGCATTTGATTCCTAGAAGCTCCATTAATAGAGCAAAGAATTGTGAATTAATATAATAAGTGCCTGGCTAGTGTCTCATCTCTATCACTAGCAAAATTTGGAGCCTTGATCATGTCACCTATAATCCCTTATGCATTTCCATTTGTAAATATATTGGAATACTTGTAAGTGTCCTACATATTTTTTTTTAGGAAAAAAAAATTCTTCAGTGTTTTTCTATGATGTGAGAGAATGAGTGTGAGAGACTGTTGAATTTCAAAATGTGTGGAAGAGAACAGATTTATCCTCCTTCCTAAAATAACTAATAACTAAACAAATATAAGAAATAACAGTATGCTGACCTAGGATATTAGACAGTAAAGGACAGTAACCTGACAGAGGGGAAACAATCAAGGGGAGCACTATAATTGGTCCTGCTCACCGTCTGCTGAGAGTCTTAACTGTCACAGAAAGACAGAGAAACCTGGATAGAACATGGCCACATCCTTAAGCTGAGGAAATAGAGTTGGGAGTTTGAGAAGGCCCAAATGGATGAAGTTTGCTGGGATGATACTCAAGAGGACAGAGCTGCAGAGAGATCTGTAGTCGTCAGGTGAATGAATAGTCACTGATGCACGTAGGTGAGGAAATTACATGAGGTCAAGGAAAGAAACCCAGGAAAGAAGAGAGCACAATCCCAACTTTCACAAGGGCTGGAAATAGTTTGTGATTCCACTAATAAAAAGGGGGAAATCCTCATAATTTATACAACATCAAGTATTCAGAAACTTATTGCCTCAGGAGCTGGGAAACTTTCACCCTGACCAAGGCTGTTCTGGACCTGCCTGACAATTTACTTGCAAGCTTCAGAGAAGTATACTATTTCCAAGTAACTTACCATGGCAAGTTAAGCTTAAAAATATTTAAAATATTACAAAATTATTCAGCACCGACAAAGTAAAATTCATGATACATGCCATCCAACAAAAAATTACAAGGCATGGAAAGAAGCAGAAAAATATGGCCCATGAGGAAAGAAAAATTAATCAATGCAAACAGACACAGAAAGAAATTAGATAATAGAATTAGTAGGCAAGAACATTAAAAGAGGTATTAATTCCATATGTTGAAGGAGGTGTAGGAACACTTGAGAATGTTAGGTGGAAGCATAGAAGATATAAAAATGACCGAAATCAAATTTCTGATGATGAAAATTATCAGAAAAAGTCTATCAAAAAATGAACAGAAACCCATTCTCTGACAGAAGTATTACCCTGTTACCAAAGTCAGAAAAATAAATCTCAAGAAAATTAAAATACCAATCTCTCACGAATATAGGTGCAAACTGATCAACAAAACACTGGCAAACCAATACCAACAACATATAAATAGGAATATATATTCAATTGACTAGAATTAAAAAACAAGTAAACTGAGGGTTACTGGAGGGGAGTTGGGTGGGGGATGGGTTAAATGGGGATGGGCATTAAAGAGGTTACTTGTCGAGATGAGTACTGAGTTTTATATGTAAGTGATGAATCACTAAATTCTCCTGAAACCATCACTACACTATATGTTAACTAACTTGGATTTAAATTTAAAAAAAAAGTTAATCAAGAGCAGAGGATACGTCAACATTTGTATTGTTCTCTACAATAGTAGTAAACTATAAAAATATAAAACAATTTATCACTAAGATAAATTTTCTAAAAACCTAAATAAATGAAGCCACACTGAATATCTGTGGGTTGGAAGATTTCTTTCAGTAAAAAAGATATAAGATACTCAAAAATCATATGATGATCAAAAACATTAGTCATTAAGAAAATGTAAATTAAAACTATAATGTAATGTACATCACACCCATTAGAATGACTACAAAAAGAAAGTGTCACAAGTGTCATTGTGAATGTGGACAAATTAGAACCACGTACATTTCTGTTATATATGCAAAATATTGCAGCCACTTCAGAAAATGACTTGGCAGTTTTAAAATGTTTAAAAATATATTTATCATATAGTCAAGCAAGACCACATCTAGATATTTACTATATATATATATATATATCTCCACATAAATGGTTGTATGTGAATGTTTGTAGCAGAATTATTTATAATAGGCAAAAAGTGGAAATCTGACATTTATAAATCTATAAATGAACAAAATATGATATATTTGTACAATAAAGTATTACTCATAAATAAAAGACAAAAAAAGTACTAATACACGCCATAACATGTAAGAACCTCAAAACTATGTTAAGTGAAAATGCCAAACATACAAAACCTCCACATACTTTATGGTGTAATTTATATGAAATGTCCACAAAGGAAAACCTATAGAGATATAAAGTTAACTGTTGGTGCCTGGTGCCAGAGGTAATAATGGAAAGAACACAAGTTATACTTAAGAGATCTTGTGGGTATTAAAGGAATTTCCTGGAGGATCCAAGACGGCAGAACAGCATGGAAGTTTTTTGTGTGTCTCACGTCCATGAAATACAGCCAGACCAACACTAAACCATCCTACACACCTAGAAAACTGGAGGATTAACACAACAATCTGCACAACATGAACCACAGAATTCAGCAGGTATGCGGTGCAGAGAAGTGAACTTGGAGAGCGAGAAGGTGCAGGAAGGAGGGTGCTTTTGCGAGCAGAGAGAGGATGGAGACCGGGATGGTGGGGGGAGGGGGGAAGGAGAATACAGGAAAAGCACCCCTCCCGAAAACTCCCCAAAAGCAGCTGGAGAGAAAGTGGAAAATTGGAAACAGCTGTAGGTACTAAACTAAAAAGGGAGAAAGAAGAAAGGAGAGGGTTTAAATTCCTTTAGGACTGTAAACAAGGGGAGTGCAGAGTCTGCAACTCCGCAGCTAAATACCTGGTGGTGCTCTGGTGGGAACGGCGAATCCCCAGGACAGAGTAGGGTCTGGGAGGATCTTGGGCCACATGGGGAAAAGTGGTTCCGCTGCTGGAGGGACATTTGGTAGAGACTGTTGAAGCCACCTGGTCCCAGCAGACCCCAGAAAACGGCCACATTCGCTGGTGCTGGAACAAGGTCATTAAGGGTGAAGCCTGGTGCCAGATGTGTGTTGTAATTTTCCATAATCCCTGGAACGCTGTTACTACACTATCTCGCAAGCTTTTTCTGGGGCGGGCTGGCACCTGGCGTAGTCTCCAGGCACCGGCAGCAGCAGGGTCCAGGAAGCGTTCCTGGGTGCAGCCGGTATTCAGCCATTGCTCAGTGACACCCTCCCGCAGAGGGGCAGAACAGGTCAAAGCCACAGTCCTTCAGAAGTAAGGGGCCTGGGAAAACAGCCATATCTGAGGCAAAACTCGGGAGAGAGGTACTCCCTGGGGCTTGGTCACGGAGAGTGAAAAAGCGGGCAGCGGACGAGAGCTGAAGACGGAGAACCGGCGTGTGATTGCTGATGGAGAACAGACTGGGTGGCTGGGTGGAGCCATTTTAACCGCCCCTGCGCATGTGCATACGCACCTACTGGCGCCACAACACTCTACCTCAGTAGGCTAGCAGCGCCATCTAGTGGAGAGCAGAGCTGTTACACTAAGCCCCACCCAACTGGGCCAACTTCACTCTTCAAGAACACAAGTCTCACCGCTGGCTTACTTTATGGACTATAAAGCGCTACATAGACTGACTTCTAGGGGAAAATAAAATAATTTCAGCCTTACTTCAATCTTAGCAGGTCCATCTATTCAGTTTTCTTTCTTTCTTTTTTTTCTCTTTTGCACTTCTTTTTCTTGAATACAGAAAGAGAAACAATTCATTTTTATTTTCAATTTTTATTAAAAATATTTTTCTTTAATTTTTATTACTATATTTTTTACTTTTGTGTAAATTTTTCCGAATTCTATTTTACTTCCATCATTTTATTTTAGTCTACTTCAGTGTATTCACCTTTTCACATTTTCGAATGATCTCCTGTTTTTCTTTTTCTTTTTTCTCTTTTTCGTTTCTTTTCCTTTTCTTGAATGCAGAAAGTGAAAAACTTCATTTTTACCTTCAATTTCTATTAAAAATATTTTTATTTAAATTTTTTACCATATTTTTTGCTTTTATGTAATTTTTTTCAAATTCTATTTTACTTCCATCATTTTATTTTAGTCTACTACAGTGTATTCACTTTTTCAAATTTTCAAATAATTTCCTTTTTTCCCTTTTTTCTTTCTTATTTTTTCTCTTTTTCATTTCTTTTCTTTTTCTTAAATATAGAAAAAGAAAAATTCATTTTAATTTTTAATTTTTATTAAAAATATTTTTCTTTAATTTTTTCTACTGTATTTACTTCTGCATATATTTTTTCAAATTCTATTTTACCTCCATCGTCTCATTTTAGTCTACTTCAGTGTATTCATTTTTTCTAATTCTCAAACCATTTCCTTTTTTTTTCTCTCCCCCCCTTTTTTTCCCTCTAATTTGTCAAACCACTTTCAACACCCAGACCAAAACACACCTAGGATCTAACATCATCTATTCGATTTGTGTCTGTGTGTGTGTGTGTGTGTGTGTGTGTTTAATTTTTTAATCTTAATATTTTTTTAATTTTAATTTTTTTAATTTCAATTTTCCACCTCATTAATTCCTTTTCTCCCTTCAAAATGACAAAACGAAGGAATTCACTCCAAAGGAAGAGCACAAAGAAACAACAGCCAGGACTTAACCAACACAGATACAAGCAAGATGTCTGAACCAGAATTTAGAATCACGATAATAAGAATACTAGCTGGAGTCGAAAATAGGTTAGAATCACTTTCTGCAGAGATAAAAGAAGTAAAAAAATAGCCAGAATGAAAGTAAAAGTGTTATAACTGAGCTGCAATCATGGATGGATACAGCGGCAGCAAGGATGGATGATGCAGAACAGAGAATCAGCGATATAGAGGACAAATTTATAGAGAATAATGAAGCAGAAAAAAAAAGAGGGAGATTAAGGCAAAAGAGCACAATTTAAGAATTAGAGAAATCAGTGACTCCTTAAAAAGGAACAACATCAGAATCATTGGGGTCCCAGAAGAGGAAGAGAGAGAAATAGGGGTAGAAGGGTTATGTGAGCAAATCATAGCAGAAAATTTTCCTAACCTGGGGAAAGGCACAGACATAAAAATCCAGGAAGCACAGAAGACCCCCATTAGATTCAACAAAAACTGACCATCAACAAGGCATATCATAGTCAAATTCACAAAATACTCAGGCAAGGAGAGAATCATGAAAGCAGCAAGGGAAAAAAAGTCCCTAACCTACAATGGAAGACAGATCAGGTTTTCAGCAGACCTATCCACAGAAACTTGGCAGGCCAGAAAGGAGTGGCAGGATATATTCAATGTGCTGAATCAGAAAAATATGCAGCCAAGAATTCTTTATCCAGCAAGGCTGTCATTCAAAATAGAAGGAGAGATAAAAAGTTTCCCAGACAAACAAAAATTAAAGGAGTTTGTGACTACTAAACCAGCCCTGCAACAAATTTTAAGGGGGACTTTCTGAGGGGAGAAAAGATGAAAAAAAATATATATATATAAATAAATAAATACTAAAAGCAACAAAAGATTAGAAAGGACCAGAGAACACTACCAGAAACTCCAACTCTACAAGGATCATAATGACAATAAATTCATATCTATCAGTACTCACTGTAAACATCAATGGACACAATGCTCCAATCAAAAGACATAGGGTAACAGAATGGGTAAGAAAACAAGATCCATGTATATGCTGTTTACAAGAGACCCACTTAAGACCTAAAGACACCTACAGATTGAAAATAAGGGGATGGAGAACCATCTATCATACTAATGATCAACAAAAGAAAGCCAGAGTAGCCACACTTATATCAGACAATCTAGACTTTAAAATAAAGGCTGTATCAAGAAATGCCGATGGGCATTATATCATAATCAATGGGTCTATCCACCAAGAAGCCCTAAGAATTGTAAACATTTATGCGTTAAGTGTGAAAACATCCAAATATATAAATCAATTAATCACAAACATAAAGAAACTCATAGATAGTAATAAAGGAATTTTCTGAATGTGGATTGTGGTAATGGTTTCACAATTCTGTAAATCCACTAAATTTTTTATTCTTAAAGAAACACCAGCTTATAGTATGAAAATTATACCTCAACAATGTTTTTTTTTTTTTAATACAAGAATAGAACACTAATAAGTTCAGGTCAATTCAATCTGCCAAATACAGTATAACGAGATTCCCTAATGAAAGAAAAGTTTGTGGAAGAAAGAAAAATAATAGCTGAGAATGTTCCAAATTTGATGAACATAACCCACACATCCAAGAAGTCCAGTGGATTCTAAGCATAAAAACATGAATATAACTACATGTCATAACCACATCACTTAAAACTTGTGGTAAAGAAAAAAAATTAAGAACAACCAGAGATAAAATAAACATGACATGTAGATGACAACAGGATTCTGGACAGAATAAAAGTATAGAAGAGCATAGAGAGACATATTTAAAGTATTGAAAGATGAAGGAAAAATTGTCAACCCAGAAATCTCTACCCAGCAAAAATATATTTCAAAAATTAAAGACAAATAACTTTACAAACATATACATGTTGCAATAATTGGTCACTAGCAGTCCAGAAGCACAGACATTTTTAATGGAAGTCATTAAAGAAAAAGAAAAAATAATACCAGATTGAAACTTGGTTTCACTTAAAAGAATAAAGGTCACTGATAATGGTAATTGTATGAGCAAACAAAATAATTATATTCTTAGTATAATATCTCTTTAAATAATATCTCTTTAAAATTGAAATTTATAGACAAAATAATGACAGTGCCATTTAGGTTTATAACCTAATTGGAAATAAAATATGTGACAAGAATAACAAAAAGGCCAGAAGAGGAAAATAAAAATATACTGTTATGAGGTTATTATAATACATATGAAGTGAGATCAATGTACTTAAAGTTAGACCATGATAAGATAAAAATGTATACTAATGACATGTCAGGTAAAGGGTTAGTATCGACAATCGATAAAGAAGTTATCAAACTCAACACCCAAAAAACAAATAATCCAGTGAAGAAATGAGCAAAATACATGAATAGACACTTTTCCAAGAAGACATCCAAATGGCTAACAGTCACATGAAAAAATGCTCAACATCACTTATCATCAGGGAAATACACAGCATAACTGCAATGAGATACCACCTCATACCAGTCAGAATGGCCAAAATTAACAACTCAGGAAACAGCAGGTGTTGGCAAGGATGCGGAGAAAGAGGAACACTTTTGCACTATTGGTGGAATGCAAACTGGTACAACCACTCTGGAAAACAGTATGGAGGTTCCTCAAAAAAATTAAAAATAGAACTACCCTATGACCCAGCAATTGCACTACTAGGTATTTATCCAAAGGATACAGGTGTGCTGTTTCAAAGGGACACATGCACCCCAATATTTATAGCAGCACTATCTACAATAGCTAAAGTATGGAAAGAGCCCAAATGTCCATCAACAGATGAATGGATAAAGAAGATGTGGTATATATGTACAATGGAGTATTACTCGGCAATCAAAATGAATGAAGTCTGGCTATTTACAACAACATGCATGGAACTAGAGTGTATTATGCTAAGTGAAATTAGTCAGAGAAAGACAAATATCATATGACTTCACTCATATGTGTAAAATAAGATACAAAACAGATGAACATAAGGGAAGGGAAGCAAAAGTAATATAAAAACAGGGAGGGGGACAAAACATAAGAGAATCTTAAATACAGAGAACAAACTGAGGGTTGCTAGAGGAGTTGTGGGTGGAGAGATGGGCTACATGGGCAAGGGGTAAGGAAGACACTTGTTGGGATGAGCACTGGGTGTTATATGTAGGGGATGAATCACTGGATTCTACTCCTGAAATCATTATTACATTATATGCTAACTAATTTGGATGTAAAATAAATAGATAGATAGATAATTTTTTAAAAAGATGTTGTATACACACACACACACACACACACACACACACACAATGGAATATTATTCAGCAATCAAAAAGAATGAAATCTTGCCATCTGCAACAATGGGCATGGAACTAGAGTGTATTATGCTAAGCAAAATAAGTCAGTCATAGAAAGAGAAATATCATATAACTTCACTCATATATGAATTTAAGATACAAAACAGATGAACATAAGGTAGGGAAGCAAAAATAATATAAAAACAAGGAGGGAACAAACCATAAGAGATTCTTAAATACAGAGAACAAACTGAGGGTGCTGGAGGGGTTTTGGGTGATGGAATGGACTAAATTGGCAAGGGGCACTAAGGGCGACACTTGTTTGGATGACTGGGGATGAATCACTGGATTCTACTCCCGAAATCATTACTGTACTATATGCTCACTAACTTGGATATATATTAAAAAATAAAGAAATAAAGAAACAAATTAAAAAAATAAAATTCTAATTTGAAATTAAATTTTGGCACTGTTTTGTGAAACACTGCTCTAAACAAACTAAAGGACAAATGTATACTATAAATTCTAAGTTAATAATTAAAAGAAGAAAATGAAAAATTAAAGGTAATAAGCCAACAAAGGAAAAAATGGAATAAAAATCTATAATCAAGCCAATAGGGGACCAAAACTTGGGGAGAAGGATGGGAAGAGAAACAAAGAACAAATGGAACAAGAAGAATACAATTAGCAAGTTGGATAATTTAAACCCAAACACCAAAAACCATATTAAAAATAAATGGTCTAACAATTCCATTATAAGGCAGTGATTGTTATATGGGATTAAAAGAAAGTAAGCCCTTGAGCTGTCTATAAGAAATGTACTATATATAAAGTCATCAATAGATTAAACAGAAAAAGATAGAAAAACTCTATCTCATCATCCATAAGAAAATGGAAGTTTGATTGATTATATTAAGATCAAAGTCATTTTTAGAATAACAGACACTGGGTGATAAAGATGTCATTTAATGATCATGACAGTGTCAATTCAACATGAGGACGAACAATTCTAAATATTCATGCACCTAATAAATATGTTTCAAAATAAATGAAAAACTGGTAGAGCTAGAAGAAGAATTAGGCAGAAATTCATTTACAGAACACTTGAACAACTTTATCAATTAATTAACCTGACCTAAATAACATTTATAAAACACTTCCCTGGAACACAATAAAATAATTCATTCTTTGCAAGTGCACATCTTACATTACTAAGGTAGTACATATTCTGGGTCACAAACAAGCATTTTTGTTTGTACATGTAAAATCTGTAATTTTACAATTATATTTCTTGGAATTGTAATATTTTGGGTAAATTTTGGCTGTAAATGTCAAATTACATGGTAAATGTAAAGTAAAACAATACATTTTATAGAATGTGTATCACAAAAACTATGTTCTTTAACAATATCATTAAAATAGAAATAAAAAGATACAAAAATCAAAATTTGTTCTTTAAGGCAATTACAGAAATTCTTAGAAATTTATAGCATTAAATGCCTATGCTTAAAAAGAAAAGTGTCTTAATGTCTTAGCTTCCACCTTAAACATCTTTCTTTTTAAATTTTTAATGTTTATTTTTGAGAGACAGAGAGAGAGAGAGTACAAACAGGGGAGGGGCAGAGAGAGAGGGAGACACAGAATCCCAAGCAGGCTCCAGGCTCTGAGCTGTCAGCACAGGGTCCCACTCAGGGTTCAAACTCAGTGAACTGTGAGATAATGACCTGATCCGAAGTTAGACCCTTAAGCAACTGATCCACTCAGGCACCCCCCACCTTAATCATCTTAAAAAAAGAAGAGCAATTACACATAAAGAAAGCAAAAGAAATAAAAAGCAATAGAGAAATTCAATACCACCAAAGTTTTTTTAAAAATATCAATAAAATTGATAAAACTCTAGCTACAATGATCATGCAAAAAACAGACAAGATACAAATTACCAATATCAGGAATGAAAGAGAAAACATTGCTCACACAGATATTAAAGAATAATAAGTAAGTAAATGTTATAAATGATTTTACGTGGATATAGTTGATAGCTTTTTTTGTATCTTTCAAAAACCAAGGGCGCCTGGGTGGCTCAGTCGGTTAAGTGACCGACTTCAGCTCAGGTCATGATCTTGCACTTCATGGGTTAGAGCCTCACATCGGGCTCTGTGCTGACAGCTTGGAGCCTGGAGCCTGCTTCAGGTTCTGTGTCTCCCTCTCTCTCTTTGCCCCTCCCCCACTTGTTTTCTCTCCCTCTCTCTCTCTCTCTCTCTCTCTCTCTCTCTGAAAAATAAATAAACATTAAAAAAATACACATCTATTTTAAAGTTATCTCTTACTGGAGAAAAAATTGACAAACTGGGTTGACAACAATAGTCCTGGACTTGGAAATATGTTTCTTCCAGAATTTTAAGAGACCTACCAAGTCTTTCTGTGTGTGTATGTGTGTGTGTGTGTGTGTGTGTGTGTGTTAAATGCAAGATGCAGGAATTTTTCTTTTATTTTGAGGAGGATGGTCCAGCAACCACTGACTACTGGAACACTAAAATTTAACTACAGGGCTAATTTGTAAAACTACATGAGATTTACTTCAATTCTCAGCAGCACGTGTATCTTAAGAAAACCTCCAGTGTACCTCAAGCCACTTCTTAATCACTCTGTCTAATCACCAGGTCTTCACAATGTTGTTGAAATAACGTTATCAGTGTGATCTTTTATGGGATAGCCAAGATCTGGATCTCTGGATTACATTAGAACACAAGAAGGGACCATTAACATATTCCTAAGTCAAAACTGTAAATTAATATTATCATCCATCCTAGGTGAACAAAAATTGCTTCTGATCCACTGTTTTAATTGGAATGGAAAAGAATATATTTGCCAAATCAATGTCAAGCTGAAAGTTAATCAATGGGCTTAATAATCTGCTCTAGCAAAGAGATCACATTTGGCACATGAATTGTGATTTGGGCAAAAATACACATAAGTTTATGGTAGACTACCATCATTCTCTAGAGTCCAACTGGTTTTTTGTATGTGGCACTAATCTGCCCAACCCCATTGGGTATATAATATTGTTTTTTTTTAATTTTAACTGATAGTGGTGGGTGATATTTTCAGAGATTTCCTATTGTCCTTTTATACTATGATAACTGTTATAATACAGGCCAGTATAGAGCTTCCTCCACATGCCAAGTATATTAGTTCAAATTATGCACTCACAGAGTAGAGACCACTGGATAAACCTGCAGAATCTGTAAACCCACTGTGAGCCACATTGTAGCCGAAACCCTATTTATCACTTGGCGTCTAATGCCCCTACATTAATACTTGGACCAAAATTCTTTGGGTTTTAGTGTAAACTTAGTTGTGCTAGAAATATTTAGTTCCTAGAAATGTCCCTTTTCAGCATTAGCTAATTTCAGTAAATAGTTCTAAGTCTCTTTGGAAAAGGACTCTGGAAATCATCTTGATATACATTCACCAAGTTTGCAGGAGGCTTTCTCCTAGGAACTTGGCCAGCACTTCAGACAAATGGGTCTGAATCCAAAATTGGCTCACATTTGGGAAATTGAAAGGGATTATTGGGAAACAATTTCCCATGGATCTCACGTTTTTATATAATCGTGTAAACAAAAGTGTTGATTGTATTAGACTAAATTTTCAAGGGTATTTCTATAGCAAAGAGACTTTAGAATATCTTTATCAAAAGATAAAGGTATTTTACCCTTCCAAGGCAAAGGGTAGATTTGCTTGGTACCCATTATAAGATACTTAGACTTCCTAAACTCAGAGTTCCTCTTCTGTAAAGCACCATGTGTGTATCACCTGGCTTTCTTGCTGTTGTCCTACACAAATTGGGACTTGAATAATTATCTCCAAAATTCTGATACTCTGGCTACCACTACTGGTGTAACAAACTGTCCTTCATCTTTGACCCCAAAGTCTTGTTTCCTCTACCAGCTTCTACAGAAGCTGTGGAAGGATAAGCTGATAGTTTGCAAGTAGGGTAAAATATCTCATCCATCACAGTTCTTAACAAAGGTTATAATACAATTAGTGGGATAGCTACTCTCAGGCTTTTACTATGATTATGATTATGATTATGATTATGATTATGATTATGATTATTTTGGTTACAGAGATAAACAGGACCTTTGTCGGATGCCTATCCAAGACACATGGCATACATCTGGAATGGTTTGAACACAAGAGGCAAGGCTTGATCTTGGTTCACCAATTTCTTCACTTGTAAAGTAGAGAAAACGTGAGCTTCCTCCTCGTAAGGGTCTTGTATGTTTTAAGTAACATTCTATATGCAAAATATTGGGACCAGTGTGTAGCATTTATGAAGGGTTCAATATTTTATTATCATCACCGGTTTACTAATATAAAAACTGAAAGTAGTAAATTACTTGAGAAAATTCTTTCATACCTATCCTAACCAGCTCTAAAACTGTAGGACAATTAAAGGAACAAAATATTTCATGTCATGTATAAATTCCTCAACACATTAAGGTTGGTCAGTAACTACTGATGCTCCTTTTCTTATATATGTACATAATTAAAAACATAAAAAAGAATGCGAGGCCTTATCTTAAGGGTGAAAACAAGATGACCCTCTTAAAGTTTCCAAGATTAATAAGAGGTAGCAATTTTTATCCTTATTATTTTGAAAAATAATCATCAGAAAAAAAGATTTAGGAAAATTTTTATTAAAATCTAATTGATATGATTTTATGAACAATGTATAACATAGCTATAATTCTGAGATTAAACATTATTGAATATAATTAAGTATCTTGTCAACTTTACTAATACAAGTGTGAGTAGGTATATGGGAGACTTGATAGGAAATTGACTTTAGTTTTAGTTCTGTCATCATTCAAAGGTAAAATTCATTTTTCATAAAATAATATATTAGCATTTCCTCAAGAATAATGCATTGGATTAGAAAAAGGAAGTTAAAAAAAAGCAAATAGACATATTAACTAGAGAGACATTCAGCGCATTCTTCCATCCCAGTTTTTGTTCCCCAACATTATTGATTTTGGCCCAGAGATAAACCCAGTCACTGTGAGTGATAAACTATCACCAAGTCCCATTGACTTTTTTCTCTTTTTGCTGTAGTTTTTGTCAGGTCAATGAATTATCCTTGGCTTATACTTTGTTCTCTAAGGCATAAATCAAGATTTAAAAAAAGTGTTGGATCCTCACAAGTTAGAGGATTAAAGCCAAATATAGCCAAAAAAGAATCATCTAAGCTTGTTTATTTGAAATTCCTTGTTCTGATTGATAGAATGCCAATATAACAGCTATTTATTAATGATCAGAAGTTATTGTTTTCATAAATTTTGAATTTATAAATGAATAGAAAGAAAAGGGTTTTTTTGCCTCCTTTAAACATCATAACTACTGATATGATTTCTGTAATTGCAATTAGTAAAGATCAAACTAAATAGTCACTGGTATCATTAATAATCACAAACTTGTATTAAATGCTTAGCTTTTGACATATTTTGGCATATTTGGCATATTAAATAGTGTATGTGTGTCTATCTATCTATCATCATCATCTATCAAACTATCATCATCATTATCCATCTATTAATCTACCAATCCATCTAAAGTCATTACACCCAAGTTTAGGAAATAGATACTACTATTATCATTATTTCATAAAGATGAAAACTGAAACGTAAGAATTATGCTTAAGTGAACTTGTTCCAGTTAACAAATCTAGTATGCAGTGAGATAACAATAAATCCACTTTAACGTAACAGCGGAGCTATATACAATTGTCATTAAATATTCCATTGAGAATTTTTAAAGTACTGCTATTTAGGTTAGGCTCTCTCAGACTAGCATTCTATTAAAAAACATATAAAGATAATAAAATATACTTAAAACAAAAAAGGAAGTGATTTTAACATGAAACAAAAGGTATACTATTTTGAGGTGCTTAAATTGATACTTCTAAGAAACAGGTGCTATGGTGCCTTGACAGTCAATGGAAAACAAGTACAGGGTTTAATTGCACACCAGGCTATACAGTTTGAACCTTTCTCTAACCCAATATTCGCTTACAGGGCTGAAGTCCTTGTTTCCTTGGTGGTTATCAATTAGGACCCATTCTTTGACTCCATATGCCATTCTTGTTCCTTCCCAGATGGTTTCCTTTATCTTCAAAGCCAACTATAGATAATATCACTCATTTTCCATAATATCAAATCCTCTCACACTTCTTTTTTTTTAATATTTATTTTTGAGAGAGAAAGAGAGACAGAGCATGAGCAGGGAAGGGGCAGAGAGAAAGAGGGAGACACAGAATCTGAAACAGGCTCCAGGCTCTGAGCTGGCAGCACAGAGCCCGATGTAGGGCTTGAACTCACAAGCTGCAAGATCATGACCTGAGCTGGTCTGATGCTTAACCGACCGAACCACCCAGGCACCCGAATCCTCTCATACTTCTAATCTCTTTAAAGGTTCACCTGATTAGTCCAGTCTCACCTCTCTCTCTCTCTCTCTCTTTCAGGATAAACTATTTCATATAACATAACCTAATACAGGAGTCATGGATATGGTTATAATGGATATAATTTCATAGTTTAGTCCTGCACTCAACTGTGTTAGGGAGATTATATGGTGCTTATCACCAGAAGGCATGAATATTAGAGACTAGCTTAGAATTTTGTCTACCATAAAATTAATTTCCTTGGTTTTTAATCAATGTACAAATGTTATAAACAATGATTTATAGTTTAGGTTATCAAAAAACAATTAATAAAATTGTTATACTACAAGCACTGGAATGTTAAAGCAATAAATAAGGAATGCTACTTTTACAGATATGTAATTTATACATAGATTATTAAAGTCTTAGGCAGAGGACAAGTTGATCATAAATTACACCATTCTCAGTCACTTATAAAAGATTTTCAAATAAGTGTAATTTGCAGTAAAGGGCATTTGTATATGCATTTCATTTTCTCATTGGATGAGTACTCACAGATATTTAATTAACATTCAAGAGATGACCAGTTTGCTTAATAATTAACTGAAATTTACATGAAATTTAATTTTATAATTACATTATAATGTATACATTAAATCTGGAGTGGTGAAATATTGCCTGTTTATTAAGCATGGAAGTAGGTGAATGTTTTTGAGTCATGTAGCCTGTGAAGAGCACATAATATATCTTTGTTTTATAAAAGCTTTATTGTCTGTTGAACTGAGAGGGACCCTGATAAGCCTGCAACAAATTGCAATTAATTTAGGTGGGTCAGAAACAATATCCAGAGAGGGAAGGCCTAGCATTTTGTCCTGACTTTACCATTTACTAGTTATATGGCCCTGGGCATTTTCCCTGCAAGATTTCTTTCCGATTTTCTTTTAAAGTGTCCTAGACTGATATTTATTGGTACTTCCCACATGCTCCCTTTTTTCTTTAAATACACACACACACACACACACACACACACACACACACCCTTCACATGGCTAACTGACTAAAACCCATTTGTCCCACTTCTATGTTTGAAGGTAAAGGGAACCATGTAGAAAGGGGCACACCTTTCTCATTCCCCCCAAATCCTGACCTCCAACCTCTACCATAAGAACATTTTCATTAAATCTTGTGCTCTAATATATTTGGTCACTGCAAGAGGTCTTGGTCAGGATGGTTCCTCATCTTGTCCTTCAGTCTATACATTGCTATGGGCACTGCCCACTCTGATCTGATCTCTCAGGCCTTCCAAGTTTCTGAAACAAGACTCTAAAACCCAAGGATTGTTATAAGCAAAACATCCTCTCTCCTCAAACTCTTGCTAAATGTTCCCATTCTCTTTTTTGCTCCAACTTAAAATGGAATTTCCTTGAGGACACTGCTTCCCCTGTAGGCCTCTCCAAATTGTTGGATTTATTTTCCCTCAGACCTTTGGAAACACTGGATCTTCAGGTGTGGTCTGCATTCTTCTTTCTCATTGTAGCTTCCAGATTCTTCTCCACTTCCTTCCCCAAATTTCTGAGATTTGAATCACATTTAGATTCTGCTTTATTCTTCCTAGTTGTAGTTTACTACTCCCCTGTAACTCAATCTTGTCTTTTGTATGTTTTATTTCCTGCAAGATTGTTTCTCTTTCCAACACAACTCTTATTCTGATTCTTCATATTCAAATTTTACTGTTTAATATTATTCAATAGGAGTTCCAAGGAAATCTTACCAAATTATAGAAATAGAGGGTATTTCTCTCTCGAAACTATCTGTTGTCATGTATTTGTAAGCAAATAAAAACGCACACTGCCTCTATTCTTTATCAGAAAATTCCATCAATTCTGGGATCCTGGGTGGCTCAACTAGTTAAGTGGCTGACTCTTAATTTCAGCACAGGTCATGATCTCATGATTCATGAGGTAGAGCCCTGCATCTGGCTCTGTGCGCTTGGGATTCTATCTCTCTTTCTCTGCCCCTCCCCTGCTCACGTTCTCTCTCTCTCTCTCTCTCTCTCTCTCTCTCTCTCCCTCTCTCTCTTTCTCTCCTTCTCTCAAGAATAAAAATAAACTTTAAAAATATTCCATCAATTTATATTTAGTAGAATAAACATTATACTTCATGCCTCTCAGCTCAAATTCATCCTTTTATACTATTCTTTGTGATTGTAGACCTGGGGTTTCTGAAAACTGTACAGGTATATCTCAAATACATTGAGGGTGTGGTTTCAGATCATTACAATAAAGTAAATATCACAATAAAGCCAGTAAAACAATTTGGGGGGGTTCCTGGTATATATAAAAGTTATTTTTACATTACACTGTAGGCTATTAAGTGTGCAATAGCATTATGTCTACAAAAACAATGCACGTGGCTAAATTTAAAAATACTTTATTGCTAAAAAAAATGCTATCATTTGTGTTTTCAAGAAGTCATAATCTTTGCTGGTGGAGGGTGGTCATTCAGGATGGTCATTCCTGAAGGTTGAGGTGACTGTGGCAATTTCTTAAAATAAGAAAGTAATGGAGTTTGTTGCATCAATTGACTCTTTCACGAATGAATTCTCCATAGCACATGATACTGTTTAATAGTATTCTACTCACAGTAGAACTTCTTTCAGAATTGTGGTCAATTCTCTCACACCCTGCCACTGCTTTATAAACCAGTTTATGTAATATTCTGAATCCTTTGTTTCATTTCAACAATCTTCACAGCATCTTCAACGGGCATAGATTCCATCTCAACAAACCATTTTCTTTGCTCATGCATAGGAAGAAATCCCTCACCTGTTCACATTTTATTATGAGATTGTAGTAATTCATTGATATCTTCAGGCTGCCCTTTGAATTCTAGTTCTCTTGTTGTGTCCACCACTGCATTTATTTCATCCACGGAAGTCATGAACCACTCCAAATCACCCATGAGGGTGGGGATCAACTTTACCAAACTGCTGTTAATGATATTTTGACCTTTTTCTATGATTCATGAATATTGTTAATGGTATCTAGATAAGTGAATTTCTTACCTGAAGGTTTTCAATTTGCTTTGCCCAGATCTATCAGAGGAATTACTATCTAGGTAGCTATAGGCTTATGAAATGTATTTATTTCCTCAATCATAAGAACTGAAAGCTGAAAGTATTCATTGGTCCCTAAGCTGCAGATTGCAAGTCGTGTTAGCAAACCTGAAAATAATGGTCAACTCACTGTATTTCTCCCTTGGAGCACTTGGGTGACCAGGTGCGTTGTCTATGAGCAGTCATATTTTGAAAGGAATCATTTTTTCTTCTTTCTTGCATTCTTGTTTTCTTTCTTTCTTTCTTTCTTTCTTTCTTTCTTTCTTTCTTTTCTTTCTTTCTTTTCTGAGCAGTAGTTTTCAACTGTGGGCTTAAGATATTCAGTAAACCATGTTGGAAACAGATGTGCCATCCTCCAGGCTTTGCTGTTCTATTTCTAGAGCATAGGCAGAATAGGTCGAGCATCCTTCTCAAGGGCCCTGGGGTTTTCAGAATGATAAATGAGGATTGGCTTCAACTTAAAACCACAAGCTGCATTAGCTCCTAACAAGAGAGTCAGTCCATCCTTTGAAGCCAGGCATTAACTTCTCTCTAGCTGTGAAAGTCTTAGATGATATCTTCTTTCCATATAAGAGTGTCTCATGTACATTGAAATCTGCTGTTTAGAGTAGTCATGGGCATTGATTATCTTAGCTAGATCTGGATAACTTGCTGCTTCACCTTGCACATTTATGTTATGGAGATGGCTTGTTTCCTGAAACCTCATGAACCAACCTCTAGTAGTTTCCAGCTTATCTTCAGCAGCTTCCTAAAGGTCACTCAGCTTTCATAGAATTGAAGAGAGGGCCTTGCTCTGGAATAGGCTTTGATTTAAGGGAATGTTGTGTGGTTGGATTGATCTTTTATCCAGACCTCTAAAACTTCCTCTGTATCAAAAATACTGTTATGCTTTCTTTATACTTCATATTTTTCACTGGAGTAGCATTTTTCATTTCCTTCAAGAAATTTTCTTTTGCATTCACAGTTTGGTAGCTGACACAAGAGGCCTCGCTTTTAGCCTATCTCAATTTTTTGATGTGTCTTCCTCACTGAAGCTTAATCATTTCTATCTTTTGATTTAAAGTGAGACATGTGTGACACTTAGAGGCCATTGTAAAGTTATTAACTGGCCTATTTTCAATATTGTTGTGTCTCAGGGAATATGGATGCTCAAGAAGAGGGAGAGAGATGGGCGATAGAAGTCAGTGCAATAGTAAGAACACATACATTTATCAGTTAAGTTCAATATCTCATATAAGCACAGTGCATGGTGCCCCCAAACAATTACAATAGTATCATAAAAGATCACTGATCACCGATCACTGTAACAAATATAATAGTGAAAAAGTTTGAAGTATTGTAAGAATTACTAGAATGTGACACAGAGACACAAAGTGAGCAAATTCTGTTTGAATAATGGCACCAATAGATTTCCTTGATGCAGGGTTGCCTGTCAGTCTTTGAATTTGTAAAAAACACAGTATCTGTGAAACACAGTAAAGTACAAGAAAACCAGGCATGCTTGTAATCGCAAAACCAGCCTCATTGGTTGGTATTGTTCACATGTTCATCAAATTGTCAAAGTAGTGTACAAAAGCACTAGTAAGGATTTATGCTAATAAAATAATTTTTAAGTTTTTAATGTTTATTTTTGAGAGAGAGAGAGAGAGAGACAGAGAGACAGAGCACAAGCAGGGGAGGGGGCAGAAAGAAAGGGAAACCACAGAATCTGAAGCAGGCTCCAGGCTCTGAGCTGTCAGCACAGAGCCCGAGGTGGGGCTCGAACCCACCAACCATGAGATCATGACCTGAGCCGAAGTCAAAGACTCAATCGACTGAGCCACCCAGGTGCCCTTGTTAAGAAAATAACTAAATGTTAAAAGACATAAATGACTATTATTGCATGCTATTTATAAATAACTAAACACAGGGTAGAATAAAAATATTCCAAGTCTGGTGAAATAGTTAGATAAGTTATGGAGCAACAAATGTTATAATGGTGTGATAAAGTGTTTCAGAGCATGAACTAAAGAACCATTTACCAGTAGAATGACTTTGGGCAGGTTATTTCTTTGTGATTCAGTTCCTTTAGCTGTAAATTAGCAAAATAATAATAATCCTTCCTTTATAGTATAGTCGTGAAGATTTGCTGTGTTAACGCAACTAAAGCAATTTGCATCGTGTCTGGTATGTGGCAAATTATGTTAATGTTAACTGTATCATCATCATCATCATCGTCATCGTCATTCAGCCATTGAATTTTATTTTATACAAATGCAATGTATAATATAATGTCATAATATTTAGGAAATATCAAGCTAGTTAGAAAAGTTTTATTTAGTATTTTCAATGTACATATTGATATAAAATATAAAATCTAGATAAGTAGGCTACATATAAAATATATATGGCAGCCTATACACTAAATTGCCTATACTATTCTCTGTAGATAGAACAATTATAAATAATTTGTTCCTGTTTGTTTTCTTCTGTATTTTATTACTTCATGTAATAACCATACCCTACCTAGTTATTTAGAAAAAAAAATATTTTTAAATTGCTTTGAAATGAAAGGTTTAATATTTTAATAATTGTCTTTATCCTTACTGATTTTCTAAAAAAGTTTTAAAAATTGAAATTATGCTTCATATATGTTCTGGTCTAAATATTAATTATACCTTAATGTATGATTTCTTAGCCTTTGCAAAAATCAAATTATTCAGTTAGACTGTACATTACATATATAAATAATATAAAATATTGGTTCAAAAGATTCTAAAGATATACCAAAATATTTTAAAGATGAAAGTAAACCTGTTCTCCGATAGAAACAAAATTATTACTTAGACAGTACACAAGAAGTTTCTCCCCTCAAAACTTAAAAAAGAAGATAAGTTTAAAAAAGGTAAAACATGTATAAATAATATTCTTGCTAACCTTTCTCCTTATTGATAAAGATAAAAGGAAAAAAGTTCCAAAACTCTTTAACTGATAATATATTTTATAAAATTGGTGGAATAACTGCATAGGATGGAATTATTTCAAATGAATTTAAAACACAGAAAATTAGCAGTAAATTCTTGCTTGGTGATATACACCAAAAAGACAAAAATAAATTAACAAAAACTCTAACACTACTTTCAATAATCATAGTTCTGGTAATAATATGGGAATATTAATTTGAACCATTTAATTATAATTATAATTAATTTGAACCATATAATTATAATATATACAGTGCAGAATAAAATAAAGAATAACCATGCTGGGATGCCTGAGTGGCCCAGTCGGTTAAGTGTCTGACTTCAGCTCAGGTCATGATCCAATGGCTCATGGGGTTGAGCCCCGCATCAGGCTCTGTGCTGACAGCTCAGAACCTGAGGCCTGCTTCAGATTCTGTGTCTCCCTCTCTCTCTGCCCCTCCTCCGCTGGCTTTCTGTCTCTCTCTCTCTCAAAAATAAAGAAACATTAAAAAATTGAAAAAAAAGAATAACCATGCTAATACTATAATGTTCAAAATTGAAAAAAAATGTGTATATATGAATATTTGCATATATAATCAAATACATGTAGTTCTATAATTCTTAAAGTTGAATTTAAAATATAATTATGAACTTATAGTAAATTCAATGTTAAGTAAGAAAAAAACAAAACAAACAAACAAACAAAAAAGTGCTTTTCATTATTGTAAAAGCCTAGGGAAAAAAATGAAATCCAGGGCACCTGGGTGGCTCAGTCGGTTAAGCATCCAACTTCGGCTCAGGTCATGATCTCATGATTTGTGAGTTCCAACTTTTCATCAGGGTCGGTGCTGACAGCTCAGAGCCTGGAGCCTCCTTTGGATTCTGTGTCTCCCTCTCTCTCTACCCCTCCCAGGCTCAAACTCTGTCTCTCTCGGTCTCTCAAAAATGAATAAACGTAAAAAAAAAAAAAAAAAAAAGAAAAAGGAAATCCAATGGTAAAGTGCACCCCTAGCAGACAAATTAAGACTTTTTTTTCCTCTAAATAAAAGTAACCAAAATACTTTAGAGAAATAGCCGATTGTAGGTATGGAAAAACAAAATATGCATGCTACATATTGAGACTGTAATAACTTTTCTTATCAGACAGCTATGAGGCTAATAAAAAAATGCTAACATTTTATCAAGAGGGCTCAGGAACCAATAAAAAAGAGGCTCTACCATTTCTCAAAGATTTAAAAACAGGAGCATCAGTTGAGAATAATAACTACAATGTGTTTATTAGATCAAATGTATCAAAAATCAAGGAGGTCATAAATATTATATTAAAAAAAAGAAAACTGCTAATTAATTTCCAAAAAATGAAATGAATCAACATGTTATTTTTGTAACTAGAATAAAAATAAATAATGAGACATTTATTATGATTTCTAGTATAATTTTTCTTCAAGCTAACCATATAACTGATGAGGAATTTCTGTTTGAGACAGTATTCTATTTAGAAATACAGAAAGAATGATAGAATAATGACATTTTAACTTTAATTACTTGGAAATAAAATTAAAAAAAACTTCTTCAATCTAATAAAGGATTTAAACCTAAGATATATTGGTAACATCATACTTATTGATGAAATATTGTTTCCTAAAATTAGGAGCAAAGCAGGATGTTTTATTTTAACACTTCTATTCAGTATCACAATTTAGGTTCTAGTTAAAAGCAGTGAGGCCAAAAGAAAATTTTTTAAAGAAGCAAAGCATATAAACATTGGAAAGAGATATAGATTTTTTTCTGCTGATGACATGATTATGAACATAAAATTTCCAAAGGAATCTACAAACATGTGACCTGAAATAATACATGAATTTAGCAAGATCTCAAGATACAAGATCAATATTCAATTTAATGTATATGCTAGCAACAAATAACTAGAAAATTAAATTTTAAAATACACTTTATAGCTATAGCTAACATTGCTGTCTGATATATAGGAAAGTTGTTAAGAGTAAGTCTTAAGAGGTATCACAAGGAGAAAAATTTGGTCCTTTTTTTTCTTTCTTTTTTTATTGTCAGTATATAAGAAATGGATGTTAGCTGAACCTACTGTGGTAGTGATTTTACAATATATACAAGTCAAAATTTTATGCAGATGCTTTAAACTTATACAATGATGTATGCAAATTATTTCTCAGTAAAACTGGAAAAATACCATTTATGGTAGCAATAAATATTTAATAGAAATAATAAATTTGACAACTCATAAATTCAACAAAATTAATAAACACATGCACAAATTCAACAAAAATCGTGCATGATATTGTTACTGAGTACTAGAACATATTGCTGAAAGAGATTAGTGAAGGCTTAAAAGGGAAAAATATAACATTAATTCACTGGAAGTTTCAATGTTATTAGAATATTAGTTCTATGCATATTGTGTCACCACAATGTCAATTTTTTTATAGAAATGGAAAAATAAATTTGAGATTTTGTATGGAAATTAAAAATATTTAGAATATATACAGGGTATTGAGAGAGAGAGGGGGGGAGAAGGACTGTTTGTGCATGAGAAAGAGAAAGGAAGAAGGGAAGGGGGAAGTGAGAGAATAAAGTTGGAGGACTTGCACTACCTGGTTTCAAAATTCAATGTAAAAAACATTAATTAAGGTAGTTTGGAATTGGTGTAAAAAATGGAATATAATGGAGAGCAAAGAAATAGGCTCACATGTATATAGTCAATCAAGCATTGACAAAAAGCCAGTGCAATACAATGATAAACAAATCTTTTCCCTAAATTGTGCTAACACTGGATACATTTATGGTTAGAAACAAATCCAGTCTCATATACACAAAATTTAATTTCAGATAATATAGCTAATATAAGTCTATAAATCTTTCAGAAATAAGAAAATACCTTCATTCCCTTCATGTGGACAAATATTTCTTACATAGGATATAAAGGACAACTTCCACAAAATTAACATGATAATTCATTAAAATAAAAATTACTCTTTATAAAAAATCTTGTAAAAGAAATAAAAACATCAAAGACTGGGAAAGAACTTGTAATTCATACAAATGACAAAGGACTTATATGTGGAATATATAAAGAACTCTTACAACTCAACCATGAGATGGCAAGCCACAAAATTCTTATAAAAATGTTGAAAAGTCAACAGACACTTATATGTGAATAGCTAATAAGCACATTAAGAAGTGATAACATCATCAACTTTCAGATAAATTCAAGGTAAATCACAATATGTTACCACTACATATCCACTAGATGGCTAAACTTAAAAAAAATAATAATAAAATAAAAAAAAAGATTAGCTAGGTCCAGTGTTGACAAGGATATGGACAAATCTGAACTCTCATTTATTCCTACTGGGAAGACATAATGGTTCCATGCTGGAAACCCATGGCACTTTCTTAGAAAGTTAAGTATACAATTTACTATAAAATATAGACATTCCACTCTTTGGTATGTAGCCAATAAATGTACAATACGTATTCTGTAAGAATGTTCATAGCTGATTTTCTAGAGTAGACAACATCCGAAAACAACCTACATATTCATCAACTGGAGGATCAGTAAATAAACCATGGTGTTAAATTAATTAAATAAGAAAGCCAGTAGACATTAATGCTGTGGTAGCCTACATAAGCACACTAAAATCTAAGTCTGTAAGTGCCTCAAGATTATGAAACCAAAACACCAAGGACAACAAATTGCAGTCAACTAGGTTTTAAGTTACAGCCAATCAACCAATTTTCTTTTATTGGTTCTGCATTTCCTTCGTATAAGCCTCTCTCCTGGCTCCTGCCTGGGTAGTGTTCCTATCCACTTCTGGTTTGATGCCACCCAATTCAAATCTATTTTTGCTCCAAAAAACGCTTAACATTTTAATATGCTTCAGTTTATCTTTTGCTATGTTCACACTATGGATATACTTAATAAATAAAAGGGAGTCAATCAATGGTACATGTAACAGTACAGATGAATCTTCAATACATTATCCTAAGCAAATGAAATCAGACTTATAAGAAAACATGTTTGATTCTGTTTATATGAAATTCAAGAACAGATAAAGCCTATTTTCAATAATAAAAATTTTAACATTGCCTTTTTTCCAAAGACAGAGGTAGGAAAAGAAAACTCAGATATTGATCATTCTTTCAGTTCCATGGGTACAACCATTTGTCAAAACCCAGTACACTGTTAAGTTCTTTGCATTTTACTTTAATTAAAACCACAGTAAAATGGCTGAAATCAATAAGAATAGATTCTTCATCACTTAGAAAACTTATTTAAAAATTAAGAATGCAAATCCCTGAAAAATAATGGATCTGCCAATGATTCTCAGTGATAACTGATATTATTAAACAAAAACAACAAAACAACAAAAAACCAAAAACAAAACTCAATTGTATATTAAGAAGCTCTTGTTGAGAAAAGAAGCACTATCAATTAGGTCTTTTTTTTGTCCAAAAGATGGAAACTTTATATAAACTAATTTCTAGATCTAGCTAGCAGATGACAGGAAATACACTACTTTAAAAATTATGTTAAAAAAATTATGTTAAACCACAAGAATGCAGTAAAGCAATATTCAAAATACAGATGTACTCTGAAGGAGAATCTATTTCTCCGACAAATAAATTTCAAAGGGATAAAATTTGGCTTTAGAATCTACAGATTAAAAGATATTCAGGGGGCGCCTGGGTGGCTCAGTCCGTTAAGCTTCCGACTTCGGCTCACGTCACGATCTCACAGTCTGTGAGTTCGAGCCCCGCGTCGGGCTCTGGGCTGATGGCTCAGAGCCTGGAGCCTGCTTCCGATTCTGTGTCTCTCTCTCTCTCTGCCCCTCCCCCATTCATGCTCTGTCTCTCTCTGTCTCAAAAATAAATAAAAACGTTAAAAAAAATAAAAATAAATAAAAATAAATAAAAAAAATAAAAGATATTCAGAAGATCTTTAAAGCAAATGCAATATATAAACATTTTTGGATCCTGGAAATCCAAAAGTATATATGCATTACGTAGATAGATGGGATAATGATAGACAGAAGTATGTATCTGTACATATGTATATTAACATTAATGTTAATATAGTTAACATATATATTTTTAATTTTTTTAATGTTTATTTCTGAGACAGAGAGAGACAGAGCATGAGTGGGGGTGGGGCAGAGAGAGGTAGACACAGAATCCAAAGCAGGCTCCAGGCTCTGAGCTGTCAACACAGACCCCGACGTGGGGCTCGAACTCACAAATCGTGAGATCATGACCTGAGCCGAAGTCAGTCGCTTAACTGACTGGGCTACCCAGGCGCCCCTATAGTTAATATATATTAAGTTAATATAAATATATAATCTATATAATTATCAATATAAAATTATGTACAATAATTAATATATAATCTATATCAAAACATGATAGAGACAGTAGAAAGTTTACCATTAGAGATTTCATTATATTAAGAAATATTTGTCATTTTTTACATTACAATGGTATTGTGGCTGCATTAGAAAATAGGTGCTTAATTTTAGAGATGCATACATATATTTTTATGTGCAAAATTATAGTGATTCCTGAGATATACTTTCAAAATAACTCAATAGGGGGAATAGGAAAAAGGAAATTATAAATGAAATGAGATTTGTCATTAGTTAGATTTCATGACACTGGATGGCAGATATTTAGGGTTTCCTAATACAAGTTTCTCTATTTTGGATGATATTTGAAAAGTGCATAACAAGTGACTCAAAAAACAATCATAATAAAGCAAACAATGACACTTGCAAAGTAATTACATCCAAGTATCTCAAAGGGTTCTCTTGAAACTGTTTTCAAACGGCAACAGTCCAAAGTACAAGCTAGTAAAAGCAGATTGATTTTCAGTGGTTAATATTCTATTCTAGATACAAATGTCTCTGATTATCAGTATGAATAAAAATCTGTTTTTGCACGTACAGTATAACAAATATCCTTTACAAATTCTATTTATATATGTGGAAGACTTTCTATAACCTAGATATTGGTATAAAATATCAGTAATCAAAGGCCTAATGTAATTATAAGGAGGTCAGGCAGACTCTTTTCTTCATTAGCTGATAAATGCCTTAATACAAAATAATAGTGTGATTGGTGAGATATTTTCATGCAAACTTCTATTCACTGTTCTTCAGATTTAATGGCTTGGAGTATCTTTACTGATTGCCTGTATCTTCTTGCCTGAATCTTTTAATACTTCCGGTATGTCAAACAAGGACTACACAAAAGTAAAATATCAACCTCAGGTCAGAGAGGCAAAGTCCAAACAATCAGAAACCAGTGGTGATGTTCTTTCCTGATAAGATTATTTCCACCAACACATATACCGCTAGCCCCTTCTCCATACACACAAATATGCACACACATACACCCTTTTTATTCTGCTCTCTTATTCCAATCATACTATTGTGGAAGGTTATAGTGTTGTTATGGAAGTGATTGACAATGGAAATAATTAAGCAATGCGTTGCATGCTAGAAGCCCCATATCAGGCTCCTGCGGTCAGCACAGAGCCCTCTTTGGATCCACTCTGCCCTCCCTTGTGTGCAAGCGCTCTCTCTCTCCCTCTCTCTCTCTCAAATGAATAAACATTAAAAAATAAAAGCGTCTTGATGTTTGTCTCCTGAGATGCCTTCAGAAAGCGATGGTTGATAAAATCTCCTAAACTTCTGATGAAAAAATATCTTTCTCTTAATGTATATTTGCCCAAGATCCACATGAAGCAGGGGTCCTGATATGACTAACACCAGAAAGTAGTTTTTCTAGCTGAATCTTCAGTAGGTAAAGGCTGGAATTTAAATTCAAAATGATATGCCCTAACTAATACCTAGAATAGAGCTATCCCATATCTCTAGTGATGTGCTTTAATAGTCTAACATCTGGGTTGGAATGATAAACATCCCTTAAGATTATTCAGAAAACTAATACATACATACTCATATATTTTTATATCCAACAACTTGCTACGTAACAATTTGTTTAACATTTCAATGGGTAGAAAACAAAATGAAGACTCAAATTCCTAAAGATCTGTCATGGAAAAATAAAAAACCAGAAGTGATATATTTAGGTAACAACTCTTTTGAAGTACATGTTACCAAAAGCTTATCTTAGCCAGTAAAATCTTCAGCAGTGCATTCCCACATGCACGGCTTGTGCCCACTGGTGACTTCCAACCAAAGGAAACTCTTCACTAAGTGTATGTCTTAGAGCTGCCAGTGTTTATTGATCTAAACGCTAATATTATAAAGTCATCTTTCAAAAATAATAACCTTGCTTTTCAATACCAACTGTTCAGCCAAGTTAAAAATTAAAAATAATTAGGAATTAAGTAATATTCCTTGGTGAAATACACCTTGATGAAAACTATTACCTGATTCCCCTGTTCCAAATTTCTCTCTCTCACATACAAGATATTTTAAATGTAAATACATATCTAAATTTGTTCATCAAAACTAATCCAAAAATTAATTTCTATCTTCAAGTTTAAGGTCGAGGAGCAGATAGAAAAAGTCACAATTAATATTAAAGTTAACATTAAACTATAATTTGTTTGCCTGTATGGACATACTCAATTCCAACAGGATAGGTTTCTTATAACCCACTCCAGTGAACAATGCTGTCTTGCTTAGATCTAATGATCTACCATTACACTAATAAACAAGGATTCTAGTTTATAAGTCAGTCTCCTTTGAATTCAGTTTACATGATTTGTACCTTATTTTGACAATATCTCTGACATTCAATGAATAGTCAAAACTCTGGAATATAGAATCTTAGAATTGAACTATAAATTGGATGTTAAGAGGTTCAAACTCTCCTGCACAAAAGAATTTCTTTAACAGATTTTCCCTCTGATTTAATTCTAAATTAAATGTTGCATCTATCTCTTGATTTTCATTACCGATACCATCACTTTCGTTTAAACCTACATGTGCTCATCAACTGTTTAAATAGCAGTGATGTCCCTAGATCTTTGTCACCATCTCTTCGCTTCTATTGCATTAGTTCCAACATCCAGGTTAACTTGTTTCCTCCTCTCTGTCTAGATGAATCTCCCAAGATTCAGTTTACATACAGACTTACCTGTGAAATCTTTCTTTATTATCCTTATCCACATTCTCTCTCCTCTGAATTCATTGTCAGCATGAACCCTGCTATAAAATAGTTTAAAATCCCCTGGTGATTCAAAGAATGCAAACTTAAAAAGACTAATGACATGCGCCAGGGCCAAATGAGTAACATAAACCATAAGTGCATGTCTGAGGCAAGAGAGATCACCAAGAACTCATGCAAGATTTGTATTTCGTGAAAAATGGCAACCTGGCCACAAAGAGGAATGCTCCAGAATTTAGGGATAATATCAGAAAAAAAATTATTTAAAAATAGATATAATTGTGAGGAAAAGATCTATTACTTTTCTGCAGAATATTTATGAAAAAATGTTCATGAGCTCATAGTATATTAAACGAAGTTTATCAAACTAAATTATCAAATCACCAAGATTCCTAAGGTCTATTTCAAAATAACTTCAAAAATATACCACTCCATGATTTAAGAAAATTAGATGCAATTTAAATCAATGTATCATGCAACAGAGACTTTTTTTTAAAGACAAAAATTTTGTTGCATTAAAAGAATATTGCCAAACAGGGCTGTAGAGTGAAAACTTACCTGGGTTTTCCTAGCATCATTCAAAAGAGAAATAATCTGATTCTGTATGATTTGTGCCCAGTGTTCAGACAGGAAATTCTCCAGAGGAGAGAAGGGAAATTCATTTCTTTACTACAACATGATAGAAATATTTCTTAAAAGAACATCAAATTTCCTTTGTTCCAATTCAGTGCTTTCAAGCTAATGATCTGATCTATCATTTGTTTTCCTGAGTATATACACTCAACCCCAGTAGAACAGTTTCTATGACCCATTCCAACTAATCACACAATATTGCCCTCTTCCCATTAATAAGCAAGCATCGTGCTTGATTAGTCAGTCTCCAGTGAAATTGTTTCACTTGATTCGTACCTCATTCTGACAACAATTTGAAGTTAATAAAACAAAAATCTTAAAATGCCACCTAAAATAACTATATCCTCACAGAATTCTGAAAAATTATAAATTCACAATGTTTTTATCTTAAATGAACTATTTGAAGTACTCAGAACCATCAAATAATGAGACTAAATTTGAAAGGAAAAATTTTTATTAGTGATTAATGTGATAACTTTTTGGTAATTGACATGAAATAGCATATTAACTTTCAAGGAATAAAGATAACAATTTAAAAATGTTACAGGTTTTTTAAAAAATTGTTATTTATAAACAGTGTGTTGACCTTGGCCCTCTATACATAGTTTTAATGATGTATGAATGTTAAAGATGAACTGATTTGAAAATAGAGTTTTTTGAAAGCTAGTTTTTACGTAAATATATCTAAATGGAACTAATTAATTGTAATTCATAAATTGTTTCTATGAAATGAAAAAAAGTGAAAGAGAATTTTTAATTGACATCAGGATCTATACCAGTAATCTTCTTTTTTAATGTTTATTTATTTTTGAGAGAGAGAGAGAGAGAGAGAGAGCAAGCGGGGGAGGGCAGACAGAGAGAGGTACAGAGGATCTGAAGCAGGCTCCTCAGTGACAGCAGAGAGCCCCATGCGGAGCTGAAACTCGGGATACCTGAGATCGTAACCTGAGCTGAAGATGGATGCTTAAGTGACTTAGCCACCCAAGCACCCCTATACCAATAATCTTCTAAACAAGGAAGAAGCTTAACTACTGTTAATTTTTAAGCTTTCAAAATAAGTGTCACCTAAATTAAATACCCCGAATCTTCCATTCTCTAAAAGACTTGGTCTGATGAAATTACCCATTTGTAATGTCATCTCATACTTATAAACATTTAAGTTCCTATTTGGGTAATGAAAATGACTTTCAGTCATTATAATGATGGCTTTTAGTTTGCTATTCCTTCAAATTTTGTTTTCATATTTAAAGAAAGACTTAAGAATGAAGAAAATGACTTATACAGATGGTAAATTAATATTGCTCATAATTATCTTCATTTCCTTTATTTTTCATCAGTTGGTTTATTTGCATGAAAACAGGCTTCTGAGTCTTAAGAATTCATTTGCATGAACTGTCTCAGCACATAAAATCACAAGCTGCTCATTAACAAGTACAACTATATGATCATACAATAGAATGTAGAGGTGAATGAGACCCATGAGATACTACAAGCTACTCTTTATACAAATGAAGACAGGAAACTCAAGAACATAAAAGATTTCACCGAGATAACTATGTAGTTTTAACAAAGGCAGTATCCAGCTCAACTCTTCTGAATTCCAAAGAATTATTTGTATTTCATTACGAAACAGTTCACCAAGGTATTTAGATGACTTACTTTTAGATCTCAGAATAGAAAATCTTCTTTTGGTCATGAAGCTTATTGAGGATATTTTGAATGTTATTCATTTCCTTTTGGCACTATTATGACAAACCACACAAAGTATAATAGGTTTAGATGGGGTGGAGGATGGTTAGCTTATGCAGGCCTCTTCCTATTTGAACAATCTCATTTAATGCAAAATGAGAAATACTAAAGAAATTTATAAGAAGCCTTGTTACTAGGTATAGTGTTTTGGAAAGTTTCTTAAGGAATATGGATAATACAATAAATGCTTACTTTTTATAAGTAAATATAATTTTATCTTTTATTAATGGACTTCGTGTTTTAAAGAAAGCTTAGGTTTACAAAAAAGAAGAGTAGAAACTACACAGAGGTTCCATATATCCCTACTCCCTATTCGTATCTTTCCACCCCGCCATCCCTGTATAATTTCTCCTATTATTAACATCTTTCCTTCCTGTGGTAGGTTTGTTACAATTGATGAACCAATATTGATACTTTATTATTAGCTAGAGACCATGGTTTATATTAGGGCACCTTCTTTGTATTGTAAATTATCACAGATTTTGACCAATGTGTAATGCCATGTATCCACTATAATGGTATCACACTTTAGAGTTTCATTTTCTAAATAGCCCCTGTGCTCCACCTATACATTTCTCCCCCTGTCCATCCTCCACCCTGAAGTTCTACAAACTGTTGATTCTTTTCTTTACTATCTATATAGTTTTTCCTTTCCCATAATGTCATCTAATTGAAACCATATAGTATGCAGCCATTTCAGATTGCCTTTTTTCACTTAGCAATATGAATTTAAGGTTCCTTCTTTCACCCCCCACCCCGCCCCAGATTGATAGTCCATTTCTTTTTGAGCAAAGAATAATATTCCATTGTAGGGATATCCCAGTTTGTTTGTCTGTTCACCTATTGAAGGATATCTTGGCTGTCCTTCAATCAAATATGGGCAATTACGAATAAAGCTGCTATAAACATCCATGTGCAGGCTTTTTTGTGGACATAAGTTTTCAACTCATTTGGGTAAATACCCAGGAGCACGACTGCTGGATCATGTAGTAAGACTATGTTTACTTTTGCAAGAAACTGCCAAACTGTGTTACAAAGTGGCTGAAAAAAACTCTCAATAAACAAGGAATAGAAAGACATTATCTTAACATAATATAAGCATATATATATGACAAGCCCACTGCTAATATTGTATTCAATAGTGGAAAATATGAAGCTTTACCTCTATGTTGGGAATAAGGCAAGGATGCTCATTCTTCTCACCTCTGTTCAGCACAATATTGGAAGTCCTAGTCAGAGCAATGGGTCAAGAAAAAGAAATAAAGGATAAAGTCAGAAAGAAAGAAAGAAGTAAAACTCTCTCTGCTTGCAAATGATATAATCTTATATGCTGAAAACTCTAACGACTCCACACACACACACACACACACACACACACCACATTATAATTAACAAATGAAGTTAGTAAAGTTTCAGGAAACAAAATCAACATACAACATTCACCTGTGTTTCTATACACTAACAATAACCTATATGAAAAGGAAATTTTAAAAATAATTCTATTTAGGAAAGCATCAAAAATAATAAAATATTTTGAAATAGACTTAGCTAAGGGGATGAAAAACTTATACACTAAAAACTATAAAACATTGATGAAAGAAATTTAAGAAGACACAAGTAAATAGAAGAACATTTTATGTGGTTGGAAGACGTAAACAAATAGAATGGCACTCCACTGTGAACTAGAAAAGTTCATATCATTGAGCTGCTCATATTACACAAAGTGACCTACAGTTTTAGTGCAATTCCTATCAAAATCCCAAAGGCGTTTTTTAAAGAAATAGAGAAGGAAAACAATTATGAAATTATATGCAACCCCAAAAGATCCCAAAGAATCCAGTCTTGAGTAAGATAAACAAACCTAGAGGTTTTATATCTTCCCTCTCTCTCTCTCTCTCTCTCATTTTTTCTTAAAAGTTAGATAACGTAACTAGAGATTTATCAATTTTATGGATATTTTCAATTGCTTTTGGTTTTGATTTTCTGAATTGATTTCCTGTGTCAATTCCATGAATTTCTGCTCTGATTTTTACTGTTTATTTTCTTGTGCTTTCTTTGGATATGTGCTTTCTTCTTTTTATAGTTTCTAAGGTGGAAGCTTAGATTATTGATTTTATTTCTTTCTTCTCTAATACATATATTCAATGCTATAAATTTGCCTGTAAGGATTACCTTTGCTGGATCCAACAAATTTTGATGCTTTTATTTTTATTTTCATTTAATTACAAATGACCTTTTAAAAGTTATTCTACAATGACATTTTTTAAACAATTTTATTCCACAAAGTCAAACCAATATGATAAGTTCAAATTAATTGTTAACATTATGCCATGCTAAGTAATCTCCAAGAACCATTGCAATTTTTCAAATTCTCATTTGTAACAAATAGTATCAAATCTTTGTTTGGCTTCCAAATATCTCCAATGAAGATACATTAATCGTTCTCCCACTTTTTCTAGTATTAAACCATCCAATGAAACTGAAGAATAAAATATTTTATGATTATACTACTCAAAAGAGCTACATCTAGTTCTGTACTTTTAAGCTGTGTGTGATACAAGACAATTTATTTAATAATGCTTTCTCTGTTTTTTATTCAACTATAAGTAAATATAAAACTATAAGCTTATCATCTTCATAAATTATTAGAAAATAAATTTTAAAATGAAAGGGAACAGAATGTAAAAGCCACAGGGGCATTCATTAAAAGGGGTCATGGCCAAGTTCTTAGTTTTTGTTTCTTGTTTTTATCTTAAGGAGTAAAAGGCAATGTTTTCATTATTTAAGGGTAAAAATTTATACTTTAACAAAATCAGAAATATTTTATAAAAGAAGACAGTCTGTAAAACTAGATAATGGTGCTTATTAGTCATTTGGAGTCTCCTTTGAGCTAGAAAATTGAGTTAATGTGTAGATAAAACTAATCACAGTTCATATAAAATAATGATATTAGTAACATGTAAAGTATTGAGCTAAAAAAAGAAAATTCAATAAAATAGTGTATAAGAATAGCAAATCGAGAGAAGATAATAAAAGTGAAATGTTTTTAAGTATGTGTTGGTGAGGAAGGGAATTTTGGTATTTATTTAGACTTTAGGAATGCAACATAAAATTTTAAGCCCATTCACTAAAAATATTTTTATAAAGTATCTTCCAAATGAGTACATAGGAAATAGAATAAAAAATTAAACATTTAAAAGACAAAGAGAAAAAGAAGCTGAAATAAGGAGTAAAAATAGAGAACAACAACAGCAACAACAAAAAGATGGTAGAAAAAACATAAATACGTCAATAATGAGATCAAATCAAAATAAACTAAATTCACAAGGTTAAAATAGGATTGTACAATTTGACTAAATTGATTATGTGTGTGTGTGTGTGTGTGCGCGCGCGCGTGTGTGTTATACATACACAGAGAGGTATACCAAAAATAAATGTAGATGGAATACAGAAAAATTAAATATGCATACTATAATAACCAAACAAAAGTTAGAATATCTATGTTTCACATCAGACAAAATAGACTGAAAATGAATAGTTTAATGCCAAATTAAAAAGTTCCAATTCTTGAAGAATATATAGCAACCAGGAGTGCCTGGATGGCTCAGTCAGTTAAACATCCAACTGTTGGTTTTGGCTCAGGTCATAATCTCATGGTTCGTGAGTTCGGGCCCCACGTCGGGCTCTGTACTGACATCTCAGAGCCTGGAGCCTGCTTCGGATTCCATGTCTCCCTCTCTCCCTCTGCCCCTCCCCTGCTCACACTCTGTCTCTCTCTCAAAAATAAATAAATATTAAAAATTTTTTTAAAATAAGTATTAAAAAAGAAAAAGCATATATAACAACTGCAGATTTTACACATTTAATGAAATAGTCCCTAAACAAAACAAAATGTTGCTAAGACTACAGAAATATTAGTAAATCTATACAGCATGTATATGCAGAATCAGCATGTAAAACAGAATCAACAAAAATGAAAAAGGATATATTGCAATGTTATAAAAATATGTCAAGAAGTTTTAAAATTTTTAAATGGACACATTTCTGAAAAATGAATTGTTCTGATATTAACTAAAGAAACAGAATGATTAAATTGTCCTATTATCCACTAAATAAATTATATTGTCTTTTGAAAATTATTTAAGAGAAGATGGAGTGCCTAAGTGGCTCAATGGGTTAAGTGAACAACTTCAGCTCAGGTCATGATCTCACAGCTCGTGATTTTGAGCCCTGCATTGGACTCTGTGCCAATAGCTCAGAGCCTGGAGCCTGCTTCCGATTCTGTGTTTGCCCCTTTCTTGCTCACATTCTGTCTCTCTTCCTCTCTCAAAAATAAATAAACATAAAAAAATTAAAAATGTATTTAAAAGAAATCACCAAACTAATATGATTTTTTAAAAATGTTGTCCATAGATTTGAAGAACAAATCATTCCTTTTTGTAAATTATCTGGCGAATAATAGAAGAAAGAGAAAATGCCTCTCAACTAAATCTTCAAGTTCAGCATAACATACAAACCAGTGCATTACAGTTATATACTAATTGTTTAATGATAAGGAAATGCAAAAATGAAGGAAATAAAATGATAAGGAAATGAAAGAATGTTCATATGATAGAAAATTGGGTATTAAAATAGTTCCTTTTCTGAATACTTATTTATATAGAAAGATATTCATGATACATTGTTAGGAAATAAAGTAGTTTAAAATATGTATAGTAGAATTCCATTTTATTTAAGTATATATTATAGACCTTAAGTGTACATATTCATGCATATACATTTATGTGTGTGTTTGCATATATAACCACAAAAATTCCTACTAATTTATATCTTCACCAAATTATCAAAATGACTTAATTTCTGCCAACTTGGTGAGTATAAAGTGGTATTTTATTGAAAGCTATGATTTGTTGAAGATAGCTACTTAGTCTGTGATATTCTTCCTTTTGAAAGTGAGTCTATGTCTCGTTCCCTTGAATTTGGGCTGCCTTTATAACTGCTTTCAGCAATAGAATATAGCAGAGGGGACAGTGGGTCAGATTTCCCTCCAGGCATTAAGTGTTTAGGAGTGTCTACTTCCTTTTTCTTGTTTGCAATTATTTTTGTCATAACTACATGCACACATACATAGATACATATACTATATATACACACATATATACATATAGATTATGTATACACACATATATACATATACACATATGTGTGGAGATATATATATATATATATATATATATATATATACACATACACATAAAATAAATACATATGGGTGTCTTTCTTCCTCCTCAGTGCTCTTTGCCAGGATGTGAACTGTCATGTCATAGCAATGACGGAATTAAATGAATATATTATCCAACCCAATTTTCTACATTTCTAGTATGTTTAGTATACCTTGAAAATAGCAGTTTCTGTCATAACTCACAATGTGTAATAAAGTCATTGGTTTCAACAATCTCATTTTCCTTACCCTCAGTTCTAGTAGTTTCTATTACCTATGTTCACTGATGAAGATTAGAGAGTCAACTAAGATCATAATGCTTGAAGGCCTTGTGATCCCATGTCTGCCTTGTTGAAGTCATTTCTGTCTACCTATAGGTGTCCTTTCATTCCTTAAGTAAGCATACATAGAAGGTTTAGTAGTTTCCCTAGGCCTGGGCTGCTCTCTCACAACCGTTTGGCCCACAGATTATTCAGATACCTTTAAAGTATTTTTTCTTTTAAATCAGAGAGGCCTCCTTTTACATCCTTTATAAAATTGCTTTTTATACTTTACATCTTCACCATTTACCACATTACCTTGGTTTACCTTTCTTTATGGCACTTACCACCACCTGAAACATAAGGAAATGCTTATTTCCTTCTCACCTTAGAAAGTTACTTCTGGGGACGCCTGGATGACTCAGTCGGTTAAGCTTCCGATTTTGGCTCAGGTCATGATCTCGTGGTTCGTGAGTTCGAGCCCTGCCTCGGGCTCTGTGCTGACAGTTCAGAGCCTGAAACCTGCTTTGGATCCTGTCTACTCCTCTCTCTTTCCATCTCCTGCTCACGCTCTGTCTCTGTCTCTCTCTCTGTCTCTTAAAAGCAAATAAAAACATTAAAAATTTTAAAAAGAAAAGAAAGTGACTTCTGTGCTAGCAGAAATTTGTCTAATTTGTTTACTATTTTGTTTGTATCTATATCTAAAATAACACTTAACACCAGTAGGCATTTGGTATACTTTTGTTTAGTGAAGTAGATGAAGGTAGTAAAGGCTATTAGGACCCAGGGAATGGATATCACAACACCTACTTAAATGATTGGGCCATTTAATGAGATGATATATAAAATGCTCCCCACACTGTCTAGCATAAAGTCAGTAATATGACTGATAGCTGTTTTAATACCTCTTACAGCTGGCTTAGGTAAAGGCAGGGGGAAAGGAAGAGCCTGTGCTCACCACCAATATGTCTATTGCCTTCTTGAAAATCGGACTATGGCATACAAATCCTATAAGAATGGATCCTTCTACTTCCTGGCCCACATCCCCTGCCACGTTAGGGAATAAAACCACAAAAATGTGTACAGCTGTATCCATAAACAACCAGGACCACATTGTATCATTGGAGGACTCATTTCATATTTTATCACATTGGCTCCAAGAAGGAGAGATATTTACATAGAACATACCTACCAACAGTCTAACTGTTTCAGGTCTTCTCTCCTATTTATTTCCACTAGTGTTTCTGACTGAAAACAGTTTTTCAGTCTCTCTCTCTGTCTCCCCTCCACGCTTGAATAAATCTTATTATTTAACCCATCTTAGATTTTGAGACAAAATTCTTTCATGAAACATATTATTAGTACCCTTACCAAAAAAGAAGGATCATCTTCCCATTCCATCCTCTTAGAGCCTATCATAGCATTTATACTCTATTGGAAAAATTATTCTATCTCCCCCTGTCCCCCCTGTTTCTCCCTCCTTCTCTCCCCCATCCCTTTGCCTCTCCCTCTCTCCTTTTCTCCCTCTCTGTCTCCTTCTCACCCTCCCCTCCTAGCTAGGCTGAGAGCTCCTAAAACAAGAAACTATAACCTCAGCACTTGGCCCCATGACTGGGTTGAAGTGAAATAAAATAAACTAGTAAAAAAAAAAGCTTCAGACATTTTACAATATGATTTTAAATTATGGCTTACTTTTTTTATACAGTCTAAAGTAATTTGACCAAAAGTATAACCTTCTTGATGAATTCTCAGCCTCATCTTCTACTGGTTGCAGTATGTACAAAAAAATATACTGCTACATGTGCAGCAGGGTAATCAAAACAAGCATTAGCTATTTAACTTTGGAATTACAGTCTGTGTAACTGAGCCAAACGTTTCTTTTCTTTGACATTTTTGGAAATGTCACCATCCCATAATTCTCTTTAGGAAGTGTCCTGGCATTCTAACCAATCATATTTTTGTTCAGTTCATTCCTCCCACACACGGCCACCTGCTGTACTTCAGCCAAGGATACAATATAAATATCCCCCCAATAAAGAAGAGTTTAGCTTCCTCAATTCACTTTTAAAATAAGCAAAATCTAAAAAAAATTATTTGTTTCAAAGTGGAGATATAAGTATACACATATGTACAAGCTTAATGAAATAAGCTTAACAAGAGCAAGAGAGAGAGAGAGAGAGAGAGAGGAAGAATGCTCTTCTATCACACATGGGATGTTCTATATTCAATTTTTGGAAGCCAATTTGCATTTTAATGATCTGAGTAGCATCTAGAGGTGGTTATCTTTAGTAGAATTTTGTAAAATGATGCTATAGAAAGAACAAAGCTATTAAATCAGAAATTAGTTTGAATTTCCTTCTGAAAATTGAGTGTTGACAAGAAAAAATAAACTTGGTTTATGTTTTAAGTAAAACTTTCACATCTTAAAAAAATGAGGCCTTGAAATACTAATAAAGTACACAAGGAACAAGGCAAAAGAGAAGATGTAAATTAAATTATCAATACCATTACATTTATAGGACCTAGAATATTTTATATGTATTACACACCGACTAGCTGTATAAATTTGGGAAAGTCACTTGATCTACCTGGGCTGACCTTCTTGCTTAATGATAGTATTAGCTAAGATATAGAATTATTTTAAATATATAATTAAATCATATATATCAGTCACTTTGAGCACTTGCAGGAATGTACTTAGTACTTGAAATAATTTTTGTAGTTAACAATATTCTTGTCTCTTTTTTGCAAGTAATAAAGAAACACACAACATAAGAAATTTGTTTATTTCCAATTAAGCAAAATAAAAAAATGAAACTTTACCAGTCAGTGAAAACTATTGAGGCTATAGATTCTTTTATTCTATTTTCACCATACAAATATTTTTACTGAGGGATGAAAGATCTGTTATCTGAAAACTACAAAACATTGATGAAGAAATTGAAGATCACACAAACAAATGAAGTTATTCCATGCCCATGAATTGGAAGAATTAATATTGTCAAAATGTCAATACTACCCAAAGCAACCTACAACTTAATGCAATCCCTGTCAAAATACCAAAAGCAATTTTTCTAGAACTAGAACAAGTAATCCTAAAATTTGTTAAGGAACTACAAAAGACCCTGAAGAGCCAAGGCAATCCTGAGAAAGAAGAACAAAGCTGGAGGTATCACAATTCCAGACTGTAAGATATACCACAAGCTATAGCAATCAAAACAGCATGGTACTGACACACAAATAGAGACATAGATCACTGGAAAAGAACAGAGAACCAAGAGATTAACCCACGGTTTTATGGTCAATTAATCTACAACAAAGGAGGCAAGAAATACCATGGGGAAAAGACAGTATCTTCTGTAAAGGGTGCTAGGAAAATCAGACATGCAAAAGAATGAAATTGGACCAATTACTTATGCTACACATAAAATAAACTCAGAGGGCACCTGGGTGGCTCAGTCAATTGAGCAAATGACATTAGTTCAGGTCATGATCTCTCTGTTTGTTAGTTTGAGCCCCACTTCAGGCTCTCTGCTGACTAGCTCAGACCCTGGAGCCTGCTTCAGATTCTCTATCTCCCTCTCTCTCTGCCCCTCCCCTGCTCTCACTCTGTCTCTCTCTCTCTCAAGAAAAAAAAAATACACATTAAAAATTTTAAATAAAATAAATAAACTCAAGAATGCATTAAGAGCTAAATAACTGTAAATATTTCAGTCTACTACTGGATTTTGACCTTGCAAACCATTCTTATATCATCCAGTTTCTTATGTATTCCTGCTTCTGCTTTGGTTTTGTTAAGTTTTGCTTTGTTTTTCACATTGTCTTGCTTATTCCCTATGGCTTTCTCTGTCAAATTTCATAGAGGCAGTATTGATGTCAATTTGTTTTCTAAAACTGTTCAAATTCCTATTAACATTATTTCCATATTATGCTTTTCTTCTGAATTATAAGATTTACCCTTTATTTTCTTTTTTCAGGGTGTATTTTCTAAGGACTCATGTCTCATTTATTTTGCATCAAATGAGAAATTTGGAGATATCAAATTGGATATCCAAGCCTGATATTTTCTAGTGGACTCACTGTATTCAGTTAACTTTTCATTCAGGGTTCAACTACCTACAGCAGAATGCACTCAGCTTTCATCCCAATTCCCTGTTTTCCATAGAAATTGATCTAATTCATCTACTCTGGACTGAGAGGTAGGAATTGTCCTACACCTATTATATGAACACAAAAATCCCATATTCCTAATATTTACTATTATCAATTTTCTTTTTTTTCTCTAATTTTATCATGTCCTTTAAGTCAAAGATTCTATATCTTAGAAATGAAGTATACAATTATCTTTAAATGCCCTCCCCCACCTTACTTCTAGTTTGATTTTGTATCAATATTTACCATTCCTCAGTGGATATAGAGAATATACTGTTATAAGAAAGGGTAGATGGTGTTAACAATCCCATTGCCTCGAAGAGGCCACATCCCTAAAATACAATGGTGTGGTTAGGTCTGAATTTCTGATATTTTTTTACACAATATATGAACGCAAAAGAAATCTTCTTACACATTTCCTCTGCTTAGGACAGCTACAAATGTGTGAAATTTCAATGGTATTTCTTAACTAAACCCAGTACAATTCATATGTGGTTAGTGGGAATTATCCCAAAATTCTGGAACTACATTGGTAGCATTTTTATTTTTGTTTATTTTCCCCTGGTGATCACAGTTATATCAAGTTAGTAAAAATTTTTTATGAGGATGCATGAGCAAATTCAAGCAAGATATCTTTTTTTGTTGTTGAAGTACCAAAATCATTTCTAATTCATCTTCAAATATATGCTTTATCTTTCCTCCCTCTCAAATCCAGTAAGAATAAAACATTGTGGAGTTGTTTTTGAACATCAGCACTGACGGAACAGAATCAAAATTCTTCAGAAGGACATTTAGATGTTTGACATTTAGATGCTCTAACCCCAAAATAACTGACTGGCTTCCATTCCTCTTCCAACACCCAAACTAACAGCACATAGATCTCTGAACCATTTTGGCAATGTATCTACTTGCCTATTTCTGCACATCTTTACTCATTGTTTTTACCTTTCCTATATTTTCCATATTGAAATCCTGTTCTTCTTTAAAGTTTCCACAATTGCTATATATAACGTTTAGTGTTTTTTGATTTGCTGATTGGGACAGATCTATTCCTTCTTTATATTACAGCTTGTTTCTTGTAACACTGTTTGCATGATTCATAAAGAAATACTGAATGTTCTGTATATCTTTCCCAAGGACTACGTCTCCTTCATCTCCACCACAGTTCTTTTAAAACTCTCACTTGTCAGATACTCCTTCCCACCAGTTGTATTCAGCTTTACAGAGAAAATGTCATCCATGGGAAAAGAACTGCATTAATTCTCAAAACCTTATTAGCCTTCAGGCAAATGTCTTTTTCTCGTATCACTATGAAGAAACCTCCAAACACTAATTCCTTTACTCCTCTTTTGAGTTCTATCTGCCCTTACTTGCTAAATAACAACTAGTTTATTTTAATAACAACCTTTCCTTTTTACTAGCTCTTCATCAGTATTTTAAAATGTTCAAAATCTCTTAGACAAGATTCCCATTATCTCACATATTGTTTATGAAAAGAGAAAACATAATTAACAGCTATAATTTGCTCAGTGATATGAATATAAGGAAAATAGATACTCTCTTTGACTCTCATTTATTCTTTTATCATTATTAGGTTAATTAAGTGATACCTTTTAAGTCTTTCTGCTCTTATGTCTCTCTTGAGCTACAAAACCACAAATCCAAAGATACACTGAGCATCTCCATTTATCCCTCAAATCACTTGAATTTTCCCCTTAATGTGCTTCTCTTCCAAAATTCTCTACCTTAGCAAATGTAATCCACCCCATTGTGAAAATAAGAAACTTGACTGTGTTGACTTCTCATTCGGCCTCTGCACTAACGCCCAATCATCACCAGGCCCTGTTGTTTTCTTAATATCATGTTTTCAGTTTCTCACTTCTCTTCTTACCCATGTTCATGTTTATGGTTCAAAACACCATGATTTATCACCTGGTTTTTGACAACATTTTCTTAAAAGTTGTCTTTGCTCAACCGAGATCTATAATTTACAGAGCAGCCAGAACAATATTTCTAAATCACACAACTGACACTGCTAGCTAAAAATCTTAACACCCTTCAAAGTTTCATTGCCTTTAGGAAAAATCCAAATTTCTTAGAACAGAAGGCTTTTCCTAATCAGAAACATCATTTCTTCTCCCATGACTCCAACATTTCCATCTGGCCCCTAAAACCTATTTTGAGATTCTTCATATTCTCCCTTTTGCTGTTGCTGAACAGATGCAGAGGACCCAGCGGAGTCTGTGGGACTTTCAAGAATGGCTAAACCAAGCAATGGAAATGGCCTGTGTCTGTGTGAAACCAGGAAACCTCATCTGTTTTGCAGTGGAGAATGTTGTGAGAAACAAAGAAACGTTTTTTTTTTTGTTGTTTTTTAGCACAGAGATATGGTACTTGCTTGTTAAATAAGTAACCTAACATAACTAATATATTTAGAAGAAGAATTGTTGATTACACAAATAATATCATCAATGGATGATGACTAGAACAATGGGCTAACCAAATAGGGCTTTTTTTTTTTTTTGGCAGAAAGATCAAATCCATGAATGTTCCCAAAATGGAGTACAAAGGTAGATGAAAACTACAAAATAAGAAACTATTAGGGTGGGAAATTCCAGACATAACATGCATGTACATTTATTTCCAGAGAAATGTAGAGAGAATGGAGAGGAAAAAAGTCATTGAAGAAATTATAAGAAAAATATTTTTCTAACTTAAGAGATGAAATTTCAAACTTAAGTTTCTTATGGGAGCACCTGGCTAGCTCAGTAGAGCATGTGACTCTTGATCTCAGAATCGTGACTTGAGCCACCCATCCACCCCCAAATTGCTTATCAAATGGCAGGCAGGATAAATTAAAGAGACTATAACTAGACTTGCCATTGGGAAAGATCAGAATTCCAAAGACAAATGGATGCAAATGCTTACAAAAGTGAGAGAAAAAAAAGAAAAAAAATACTTCCAAGAATTAGTAATTGTACTTTCACCACATTTCTTACTAGTAATGCTGAATAGGACAGCAGTTGCCTTCAAAGAGATGAAGGAACATAATATTCACTTGAGAAACTCTTCACTCAGCTAAGTTGCTAGAATAAAACATTTTCAGATGTAAGAACACAGAAAAGTTATTTTTGTTCACATTTTTCAGTGAAAGATACTGTAGGATATATTTCAGAAAAATCAAAATGAAAAGAGGGAAAGAGAACGAGTTAAGATCAAAAAGCTGGAACAAGCCAGGAGGTAGTGGAAGAAAATGGCCCCTGGATAGTCCTGAAACACACGACAGCTAGGAACAGAGACTGGTATGGAGAAAGGAGGGATTCCACTTAGCAGGCAGATTAATAAATGAAATAAAATTAATGAAAATATAAAGATAAATGATTGCTTTAGAGATTAGAAAAAAGACATAATTATAAACTCCATGCCAATAAAACTTCAAAATTGCTTCTTTGACACAATTCTCATAGAACTATTGTTTATCTTGAGTGAGGAAAGATCAGGATTTGAGGAACAAGAAACGTAAGTTTCACCTTAAAATCACCTTTGCCTCAGTTCGCACTGATTTTCACCTAAAAGGAAAAGAGAAATTCTCTTTATAAAGTACAATTTGAGAAGTGTCTCTACAGAGTGACAGAATTAGAGTTTGTCAGGTGTGCATTGAATTTAAAAACAATTTACTCCAGAACAATGTGATCATAAGTTATGCAATTTTAAAAACTTGAAAGTGCTCTTTAAATACATTGCCTTCTCTTGACGTAGAATCTGTTTACAGAATAAATAGAAAATAAGTAGTTTTTGCTTATTGACATTATATTTTTTGTATGTTTTAAAAATAAAGCCCTATATAACCAGGATTAAAACTTACAAGTTGAAAGGTGGCATTTACAAGATAAAATGACAAGATTTCTTCTTAAAATACCACAGTTTTCACTAAAATAGAATTCTGCTTACTAATTATAGAAGTAGTAGTAACTTTAGCTCTTTAGATTTAACTGACATCACTTGTTTCGGTTCTGAAACAGAAAGCTTTGCTCATTTATTAGCTAGCTTTATCTGAGCTAAATACATATAGAAATAAGGACTATATTCTGTCCTTACAACACTCAGGAAATGAGCGGATTTATTTTTGTCACGTCCAAATATGTAGAAGAGCAGCTTTTTTTTTCTTTCTTTAAATTCTGTAATAACTGAGTTCAAATAATGGAAACAAGTTATTCATATGAACATGAATGTTGGGGTCTCTATCATTGTGGCTTATCTCCCACAGTGCAAATGACCATCGTAGGAGTGAATAAAATGCTTCGTGATGAGGAAAAGAGGAGGAAGATGTTATTCTTAATTTAGGATCCTCATACATTTTTTCGCTGGCAAGTCCTGAGAGAAGATATGTTACAAGAGTGTGCAGTCTAACATGGTATTGATCAACTGCAGGGAAAAAGGGGCAATGAAAACAAGAAGCTAATGGAGTAGCAAAGAGAAGAGAAATTCTATCCTGACAAACAGATACAGCCTAAAGCTAAGGTACAAGTACAATAGGATTTGTAATAGAGAAGTAGGCAATAAATATTGTGGGCTTTAAAACCCAAAGAGAATTGAGAAATTAATCATGTCAGTTCCAAAGCTCTACTCCTTTTACATTCAGTAAATACTAAATATTTAAGGGGAAAAAAAGTCCATCATTGGAGAGAACATCGATCTGAAGTGCCACTCTCGTACTTTGTGCTACTTTTGGAGGTGAGACTATATTGGTGGTAGTGAGAGAAATGCTGTTGTAATTCCATCAAACTCCCCTCAGTGAAACAGGTCAAAATGTTGTCAGTCTTGTGTACGCATGTTTCTTGTTTGCTTGTTTGCCTAAGAAGTCTGCCATAAGGGCCGAGTGGTACAGTATATCATTGTATGATGTAGATCATGTTCTTTTTATGACTTTTTGAGTCTATCCCCAGCCCTCAGCCTCACACTGGTGGCATTCCCTTCAGAGTGTTAAGAGGAAAATGTAAAAAAGTAAAGCATATCAAAGAAAATAATAAGTTAAGGAGAAAGAAGATAGTTGGATTTAGGAGTCTGCCTTAGAAAATCAACTTCAGTAGAACGTGTATTTGAAAGGTGGAGCAGGGGAAGAAGGCAGACAAGGTTAGGAGGGTTGGAAAGGAAAATAACAAGTGGAGACAATTCTTTCCAGTAAGTCGATATAAAAAAAGGAGCTTTAACTGAAGGAGACATGTGTTCAAATTCCAAGGGTTATAAAATAAAAATACAGTGAAACTTCTTGTATGAGAAAGAAAGAGGGAAGGATAGACTCATTTATATCAAATTTTTTAGTAACTTCATGATTACTGTTTTCAATTCATATTTGAAGCTGGGGTAAGAATACATAGGTTATGACTAATAGTAATCATAACAATTCATAGTAGGTGAACACTTAATGTGTCAATGTTCATTTAAACTGGCAATAATACTAGAAGATACAAGTATCTTTGTTTCAAAGAAGAAACTGAAATACAAAGAACTAACATAACTAGCAGACTACTACCCATTTAATAAGTGGTAGAGTTTTGTACCAGAGCTTATATTCTTAGTTTGCATAATAGATTACATCTCAAAATTAGTGAGCTCTACATAGGGCATAAGTATTTTGGTCATAGTTTATAGAGAAAGAATTATGTGAAAAATAATGAAAAAGGAAAGTTTTAAGGGATTATAAAAGTTTTCTGTTTAGTTTTTAAGGTCTCACAAATATCAGGACTAGGCTTTTGAGTGCTATTGAACACATTATTTGAATTTGATATTATATGAATCCTTATCATTTTTTCTCCAATAAAACATTGCATTTGATCAGGTATTCTAAGAAATATGCATCTAGAAAAAGTACTTGGCCAGTGATGGGGGTAGCATGGGGAACAGAAGTGAGAGAAAATATAAAAAATTCAAACCTTTGGGATTGAAAAGTAAAATCCTTTCTTTCCTCCAATTGTATTAGCTTTCTATTTTGTATAACAAAATACCATAAACTAGGTGACTTAGATGACTTAGAACAACAGAGATTTATTGTCTCACAGTTCTCAAATCAAAGTTTCAGCAGAGCCACGATATCTCTGAAATCTGTAGGGAAGTATCATTCCTTGCCTCTTCCAGTTTCTCATACAACACCACTGAATTGTGAAAGTGTCACTACAGTCTCAGCTGGTGTCCTTTCTACCTGTTCTCAGAGTCTTTTCTCTGAGTATGTCTGCATCTGTGTCAAATGTCACCTATTTACTTATTTATTTGTTTATTTTTAAATTTACATCCAAGTTCGTTAGCATATAGTGTAATAATGATTTCAGGAATAGAATTTAGTGATTGATCACTTAACATATAACACCCAGTGCTCATGCCAACAAGTGTCCTCCTAGATGCCCCTTACCCATTTAGCCCATGCTCCCATGCATAACGTCTCCAGCAACCCTCAGTTTGTTCTCTGTATTTATGTCTCTTATGGTTTGTTCCCCTCACTTTTTTGTATTATTTTTTTCTTCCCTTCCTTTACATTCATCTGTTTTATATCTTAAATTCCACATATGAGTGATGTCAAATGATATTTGTCTTTCCCTGAATGACTTATTTCACTTAGCATAATACATCCATGTTGTTACAAATGACAAGATTTCATTCTTTTTGATTGTAGAATAATATTCCATTGTATATATTTATGCCACATCTTCGGCTCTTTTTGTACTTTGGCTATTGTCAATAGTGCTGCTATAAACATTGGGGTGCACATGCCCCCTTCAAAACAGCACTCTTGCATCCTTTGGATAAGTATCTGTTAGTGCAACTGCTGGGTCATAGAGTAGTTTTATTTTTAATTTTTTGAGGAACTTCCATACTATTTTCCAGAGTGGCTGCACCAGTTTGGGTTCCCAAGAGCAGTGCAGAAGGGTTCCTCTTTCTCTTCATTCTTGCCAACATCTGTTGTTGACTGAGTTGTTAATTTTATTAATTCTAGCTGGTGTGAGGTTGTATCTCATTGTGGTTTTGATTTATATTTCCCTGATGATGAATGATGTTGAGCATCTTTTCATGTGTCTCTTAGGCATCTAGATGTCTTTTTCAGAAAGTGTCTATTCATATCTTCGGCCAATTTCTTCACTGGATTATTTGTTTTTTGGGTGTTGAGTTTGATACATTCTTTATAGATTTTGGATACTAATCCTTTATCTAATATTGCATTTGCAAATATTTTCTCCCATTCTGTTGGTTGTCTTTTAGTTTTGCTGATTATTTCCTTCACTGTGCAGAAGATTTTTATCTTGATAAGGTCCGAATAGTTCATTTTTTATTTTGTTTCCATTGCTTCTGGAGAAATGTCAAGTAAGATGTTGTTGCCTGTTTTCTCCTCTAGGATTTTGATGGCTTCCTGTCTTACATTTAGGTCTTTCATCTATTTTGACCTTATTTTTGTATATGGTGTAAGAAAGTGGTCCAGGTTTATTCTTCTGCATGTTGATGTCCAGTTTTCCCAACATCATTTGCTGAAGAGACTGTCTTTTTTCCATTGGATATTCTTTCCTTCTTTGTCAGAGATTAGTTGACCATAATTTGTGGGTCCATTTCTGCATTCTCTACCCTGTTCCACTGATCTATGTGTCTATTTTTGTGCCAGTACCATACTGTCTTGATAATTACAGCCCTTTGTAATACAGCTTGAAGTCAGGAATTGTGATGCCTCTAGCTTTGGTTTTCTTTATCAGAATTGCCTTGGCTACTCATGGTCTTTCTGGCTCCATATAAATTTTAGGATTGTTTGTTCCAACTCTGTGAAGAACGTTGGTGTTATTTTAATAGGGACTGCATTGAATATGTAGATTGCTTAGGGCATTATTGACATTTTAACAGTATTTGTTCTTCCAATCCATGAGCATGGAATGTTTTTCCATTTTTTTTGTGTGTCTTCTTCAATTTCTTTCATAAGCTTTCCATAGTTTGCAGTGCATAGATTTTTTTCATCTCTTTGGTTAGGTTTATTCCTAGGTATTTTAAGGGTTTTGGTACAATTGTAATTGGGATCGATTCCTTGATTTCTCTTTCTGCTGCTTCATGATTGGTGTGTAGAATTGCAACCAATTTCTGGACATTGATCTTATATCCTGTGACATTGCTGAATTCATGGATAAGTTCTAGCAATTTTTTTTGGTGCAGTCTTTTGGGTTGTCCACATAGAGTATCATCGTCTGCCTAAGAGTGTAAATTTGACTTCCTCCTTGCCCATTTGGATGCCTTTTATTTCTTTGTGTTGTCTGATTGCTGAGGCTAGGACTTCCAACACTATGTTGAATAACAGTGGTGAGAGTGGACATCCTCATCGTGTTCCTGATCTCAGGGAGAAAGTTCTCAGTTTTTCCCTATTGAGGATGATATTAGCAGTGGGTCTTTCATATGCAGCTTTTATGATCTTGGGGTATGATCCTTCCATCCCTACTTTCTTGAGGGTTTTTATCAAGAAAGGATGCTGTATTTTGTCAAATGTTTTCTCTGTATCTATTGAGAGGATCATTTGGTTCTTATCCTTTCTTTATTAATGTGATGTATAACATTGATTGATATACAGATATTGAACTAACGCTGCATCCCAGAAATAAATCCCACTTGATAGTGGTGAATAATTCTTTTAATTTATTGTTGGATCCATTTGGCTAGTATCTTGATAATTTTTGCATCCATGTTCACCAGGGAAATTGGTCTGTAGCTCTCCATTTTAGTGGGGTCTTTGTCTGGTTTGGGATTCAAGGTAATACTGGCCTCTTAGAATGAGTTTGGAAGTTTTCCTTCAATTTCTATTTTTTGGAACATCTTAAAAATAATAGATTTTAACTCTTCCTTAAATGTTTGGTAGAATTCCCATGGAAAGCCATCAAGCCCTGGAGTCTAGTTTGTTGGGAGAATTTCGATTACTGATTCAATTTCTTTACTGGTTATGGGTCTGTTTGAATTTTCTATTTCTTCCTGTTTCCATTTCTTCCAGATTGCCCAATTTATTGGGCATATAATTGCTCATAATATTCTTCTATTATTATTTGTATTTCTGCGGTGTTGGTTGTGATCTCTCCTCTTTCATTTGTGATTTTATTTATTTTGATCCTTTCCTTTTTCTTTTTGACCAAACTGGCTAGGGGTGTATCAATTTTGTTAATTCTTTCAGAGAACAAGCTCCTGGTTTCATTGATCTGTTCTACAGATTTTGTTTTGTTTTGTTTTTAGGTTTCAATAACATCGATTTCTGCTCTAGTCTTTTTTTTTTTAATTTTTTAAATGTTTATTTATTTTTGAGAAAGAGAGACACACAGTGCGAGTAGGGAAGGGGCAGAGAGAGAGGGAGACACAGAATCTGAAGCAGGCTCCAGGCTCTGAGCTATCAGCACAGAGCTCGATGTGGGGCTCGAGCCGCATGACCTAAGCCGAAGTCAGATGCTTAACCTACTAAGCCACCCAGTCACCGCCTGCTCTAATCTTTGTTATTTCCTGTCTTCTGCTGGTCTTGGGTTTTATTTACTGTTCTTTTTCCAGCATTTTAAGGTGTAAGGTTAGATTGTGTATGTGAGAACTTTCTTCCTTCTTTAAAAAGGCCTGGATATACTTCCCTCTTATGACTGCCTTTCCAAATAAGATCACATTCTGAAGTACAGAAGACTAGAACTTCAATGTATCTTTTTTGAGGACACAATTCAATTCATAACACCAGTATTTCCCTACAGGAGAAGATTCTCAAATGAAGAGTAGCCTAGAGAAATATTAAAGGCATTAAGATATAATAAGTGATCACAGAACAAGCCAATGGCAGGCCATTCTACTTGTTTAAGATCTCTTAAAGAACTATGGTTACCCCTGTTAGAACTTCTTATCTAGTAAAATTACTTATAAAAAGATTAAGAACATGGTCCCACCAAAGCCTAATGTACCAAAATACCCATAATTAAGTATGTATGGAGAGTCATGTCAATAAGTGTTATTGTGCCTTTTGCACTAACTAAAATAATATGCCCTGAAAATGTTAAAGTTTTTGAGAGAGCCTGGAATAAAAGAAAATGTGATTAAGACAAAAATTTCTGGCACCTAAATTTCTACATAACAAAAATGAGCTGGTAAAACACCCCAGTTGCCAATAGGGAAATTGTATTTTAAAATCTTTCAGATTTCACCAGGCAGAATAATTAAAGAAACTTCCAGAAAGTTTCTGTAGAGAAGGACTGTAGAGAAGAAAAGACTAGGGAATCAGTACTAAGCAGCGTAAACAAGGTAGGTTTCCTAAAATCAGGTTAGAAACACCTCACATTTTCTCTGCAAGATTTTGAACTTGTCATTGAAAAGTGACTATGTTCTTTTCTTCAAAAAGAAGTCCTTATCACCATTATCTTTTTCCTGTTTCTGCATTGTATGGTAGGTGTTTAGGAGACAAATGCAACTTGTTCCTATGTATCATAGGACTTCATTTAAAAAATGAATATTGGGCGCCTGAGTGGCTCAGTCGGTTAAGCGGCCGACCTCAGCTCAGGTCATGAACTCGCGGTCCGTGAGTTCGAGCCCCGCGTCGGACTCTGTGCTGACAGCTCAGAGCCTGGAGCCTGTTTCAGATTCTGTGTCTCCCTCTCTCTGCCCCTCCCCTGTTCATGCTCTGTCTCTCTCTCTCAAAAATAAATAAAACGTTAAAAAAAATTAAAAAATGAATATTTTCAGGGGCACCTGGGTGACTCGGTCAGTTAAGCTACCAACTCTTGATTTCATCTCAGGTCATGATATCACATTTCATGAGATCAAGTCCTGCAAAGGGCTCTGTGCTGTCAGCATGGAGCCTGCTTGGGATTCTCTCTCTCCTTCTCTCTGCCCTTCCCCCACTTGCACACACATTCTCTCTCAAAATAAATAAACTTTTTTTTTAAGTAAATACTTCAAGAGATGTAGATCATAAAATCCTGTATTTCAAGTTGATACTGGCATTGGATGAGACTTAGCAATCATGAAATGGGGTCAGTGGGTTTTGCAGGTGACAGTGAAGTGAATACAGAAAAGAGGACTGAACACATTATGATTATTATGAAAAAACCTCACTGCCTTTCCCTTCACACCTCTTGGTGTCAAAATGCTTCCCTATACCACCCTGCACTCCAGTCACTCCTCAACTTTAGGCTAGCCCATGGAATCTACCTTACCAAACATGGCACAAGAAAGGCTTCAAATACGTTCATGAAGTTGGGGTTGCTGTCTTGTACCTCTCCCATTGCCATGAGAAAGATTTCCTGAAGTAGCTACTGCTCCTTTATACTTAATTCTCCAGGTGAACACACTTGAAGTGCACCCAAGCCCAGCCTACAACAGTGAGAAGCCAATACCAGTTAGGCCTGCCTCTTGAAGAACTTCCCAGCCAAGATCACCCTCTATCCACTGAGCCCAGCCAGCTCTTAGATCTGCAAATGAGCCCCACTGGGATAAGAAAAGCTGCACTAGCTGACTGGATTTGTTACCCAGCTTTATGTAGCAACTCCTAACCAATACTTTCTTAGCTAAAAAGATAAATGATCATGATGTATTATTCAGCCTGCGCTCCTATTTGAGGTACTGAAGAACCATTTTCTTTTTTCTCTTGTATTCATGTAACTGCCTTGCAATGATATATTTGTTTTATTTACATTCACATGACAGAGATAATATTTGTGCTTGTTTGTTTTGTCTGTTTTGTTTTAAATCAAATGAAGATTCCTCACCTAAAAAAAGGAAGGAAAATTGTTAATGATTGCTGCATTTAACTTCTGCTATGTTTATTTTAAAATATTGTGTTGTCACCGAAAAGCCAGGCGATCAAGGGTATAGCCATCCCTTGTTCTTATGCACCTATACTTGAATTTTAATCAGTAACTAATCTCTTCTAACATTCCTTTTTATGTCCTCCTACATAAGGCCCTAAATTAAGAATAATAAAACTGCCAATGTGTCTTTTACTCCTAAATCATCCTTATCACTCCCCAGACAGATGCTAGGCAGTACCATGGTTTTACTCCACCTCATAAAAAGAAGGATGAAAGAGACATTTAGGTATATTTGGAATTCTCAATGTTTTCAATTAGCTCAATCATATTTGAAGAGATTTTCGATTTTTCAAACACACAATACCATGGAAAGTTAAATCACAAAGACAGAATTACCCAGGCCTAGCTTAAATTTATAAGTTCAAATGATATTGATATAAATGGATTTTACTAGTTGTTTACTTGTTTGTGGATGAGTAGAGACATACATATATTTGTATGCAAATATTGACACGATGACTGCTAACAAATTGAGTTATCTAAATATTTCATTCGTAGACTGAAACACTCTTTTTTATTATTGATGCTTGTAGCTCACGATTTTTTTTTTCATATTAAATTGAAAAGCCCTAGAGATTAGTCAATGCCTTCAGAGTCTCTACACATTTTTAAACTCAGGATAGTTGTTACTTGAGTCTTTAAGAAATGCAGATAAACGTACATACTTATACATTACATAGTAAAGAATTCAACTTTTGTCTATTCTGATATTATCAGTGCTGTAATAAATTTACTCAAGCATTAATGGTCAGTCTTCAGCCATTTTTACTAGACCAGGGGAGTTTGGTCTTCTGAGAGGAAATCTGGAGTCTCATAAAAAAGACATGAATCCTACCTTGGATAATTTCAGGGCAGACATAGGTAACTTTCTGCCAATAAACTGTAATCTAATACCTTCAAAAAATAAAATTGATGGGAAAATTTTAATTTTGATAGTTTACCTTGAGAAGCTTTGGGTTACTATCATTAGCATTTTGTATTCCAACAGGTACATATCTTACCTTCAATGACGTATGATACTCAAGAGTCTAAGAAGTTCTATTCTGTTTAGCTAGGTTCTAGCACACAAATATGACCGCTGTTGGAAGCAGAAGGTATCTACAAGTTAGTCAGTAAACAATTTAACCTATGGGGTAGAGTGTACTGAGTCATAATACCAATATAACGTAGTACAAAATTGTTAAGCCAATACTGCGATCTAGGCATCTACTAGGCTGGTGGGATGCTTAATTTTAAGTGTTAGCCTGGCTAGGCTATAGTGGCTAGTTGTTTAGTCCAATGGCAGTCTAGATGTTGTTGTAGAGTTATACTTTTCTATGTGGATAATATTTAAATCAATAGACTGTGACTAAAGTAGATTACTCTCCATAATGTGCTTGGGCCTCATCCAAATAGTTGAAGGCCTGAGAACAAAGAGTGAGATTTGCCTAGAATAGAAGGAATTTGAACTTAAGACTACAAAGTAGAAAGCTTTCCTAACTGTTCAAACTGGCTGGGCTGCACTGCAGGATTAGGAGGGAAAAATGGCAACTTCTGCTCTTGAATTTTCAGCCTGCTGGCTGATTTCAGACTCACCAGTGCCCACCCTGCAATTCTGTGAACTAAATCCTTAAAACAAATGTTTCTTCTCTCCCTCTTCTCTCTCTCTCTCTCTCTTTCTCTCTCTCTCTCTCTCTCTCTCTCTCTCTGTGTGTGTGTGTGTGTGTGTGTGTGTGTCTATATATATATCTCCTATTAGTTCTGTTCTTCTGGAGAACCCTAACTAATACAGTCAATAACTAGGACAGACTGCATTGTCATAATATAACAGGAGAGATTGGCTCTAACTATATTCACATATGTAGCCAAACTACAGAATTTCTGGGTAAACTCAGAGCAGTACAACAAGCTGTTTTGGTTCACTGTAGCCTTTCATCCTGAGCTATATAAATATGGGCTCTTCCCATTGTATACTGACTTAGAACTTTTGTCATTTTAACATTATTGTCCTCTGCATTTAACCTTTTGCATTAATCAGCTGAGTCCTCAAATGATTTAAAATGAACTTACAAGGGCCTTGTAATGGTAAATGTACACAGCCAGCAGCAATGCAATCAGTAGCAATAGAGCCATAAAAATTAGCCAACAATACCACAGGATTGTGACAGTGGAAAACAGCCAGAACTACCACTGCATCCTCTTTTGCAGCTTTGGGACTAGAAAGTGAATATTTGTAGAGGAGAACAGAGGAAATAGAACCTTATATCATTATGTTTACAAGAAGGTTCCGTCTTCCAGTAGCCATTTCTTTTCCTTTTCTACATCTGTATCTCAGGAGGGTGCCTGTATATCCAAGCTTTAAGATAATCTGAACTACACTGCTTATTTCTTGTGATTTGTTTTTGTTTACATATCTACTGCAGGGGAAAGCAAATCAGAAGAGTTTGGGATGGGTGTTGGGTCACCACCAGTGTGAACCTCTTCAGTTTCTTAGCTATGCATACTCTTTTTTATATCTACATTTAAAAACTAATAGACTAATAGGCTAATTCGACTAATTAGACTAATAAACTAATGACTGATAGAAAACAGTCATACAATCCTACCTAATACAAAGCATGAGCATTTTCAGACTGTCCATCAATTTTGGCTTGCCTGATATTTTCTAGGTATATGTTCCTATGATTACAATGAGGTTATGCATTTTTATACAAAACACCACAATAGTAATGTGGTCTTCTCCATGAATCAGATCAAAGGGTATATTCTATTGATATGTTTCATTATATGCAATTTTAACCTTGATCATGTAGTTAAGGTGGGGTCTGCCAGGTTTTTCTACTGTGAGGTAATTTTCTCTTTGTAATTAATCAATGTTTTACAGGAGATACTTCTAAAGTATGCAAATATCTTCTTTCTTCTTAACTTTTTCCTCACTGATTTTTAGCATGACCTCTGTCTCAGAGGTAGAATGATCACTTACCAAAGAAGGCATTGCTTAGTTATAAAAAAATAAGTCATGGGGATGCAATGTACAGCAGGATGACTACAGTTAATAATACTACATTGCATACTTGAAAGTTGCTAAGAGAGTATATCATAAAATCATCACAAGAAAAACAATTTTTGTAAATATGTATGGTAATAAATGCTAAGTAGATTTATCATAGTGATCATTTCATAAGACATATAAATATTGAATCATTATGTTGTAAACTTGCAATTACTAAAATGTTATATGCCAATTATACCTTAATTTAAAGAAAGGGAAAGCTATGACTTTGTTCTAAAACTCAAACTGCCCACATTGTAATTCTTCTCTGTGAGGTTTCATGAACCATAGACTACAATGAACTACTCATACATAGAAAAAGTATTCATTAAAAGCCTATATACTTGGGGCCAGGTTAATAAAAACATGTTCAAAATAATTGGAGATTTCCTTTCATGCCATCCTTGTATTATGATATTTTGCGTCATCTGACATTAGATATACATGCCCAGCTTTTCCTCCATCATACAGAAAGTTCCTTAGTTACATAGGAAATTCGCTCATAAGAGAAATTATTAGGAAGTGCGTTATATCAGAATTGCACAAGTCAACTTGTAATACTGGCACTTTTCCCTTAGTATCTTTTCACCTTCCTTTCATGACCCATTTCTTGGTGGTCAATAAAAATAACAATCTCTGTCATGCCCAGTCCCAACCCAAATAATTGAATAGAGTTCTATAGCTATACTTTTGCTGAAGTTAACAATGCTGCGGTAATAGATGATCAATAAATGTTCTGGTGCTCCTGGGATAGAGATAATGAACAATAGATCACATGGACCTCAGAACTGAATAGGTAGATGATATAATATGTATGCTGCATAAATGTCTCATTCTAGATATTTTTATGGGGATATAAAGTGTAAGGATCTTGTCTTAACTTGGAATAGCTGATAAACTTCATATCTTTCCATTTTCATTGCAGCCACTTCATCCTTTATTGCCCAAACAACCTAAAATGAAATTTACCCAAATCCTAGGGCACAGTCATAGCACACAGAATCCATTTTCAACCATTGCAGACATAAGTATACAGTATACTTTCTTTAACTTCCAGACCTAAATATTGTGGTGGATATTTTATTTTGTCTGTTGTATGAACATTTTATTTTGATGGAACATTCCGCTATATAATTGGGCCAGACTTGGCCCCTCTGTATTGGCTTAAAATGGCCTCCATGTTGTTTACTTCTCCATAGCAGGCTACACTGTTGACCCCAAAGCCTGATGGCGCAAAGCCCAAATTCTTACACATCCAGATGCTTTATAGATATTCCAACTAAACATACTTTTAGCTATCTAGAGGCTACTTGTGTGGCATATCCCACAAAACTGTGCCCATATTTACTAACCATAGGCAATACAAATGCTATTGTTATCAAAGACTCCAAACTACTGATGTCCTTTGGAACTCTGACCCAGAGACCCCCCCCCCCCACACTCTGCTGCTGAGCTGTATCACCTAGATAGATGAGCACCCTCTCCAACTTCCTCTTCTCCCTCTAGAGTTCCCTTACCCTATTCCCCTTCTGGGTGGTAACCTCTTGCTGTCTCAGAAAGGTCTCTTGCTGGAAGGGATTTCTCTCTCCCATAACACTGCCCAAGCACCACCCATTATAGCGTGTTGTGTATTATTGTCTCTTGAGGTCCTGTCTCTTCCTGGATCAACTCTGAAATCCTCTAACTTATTACACACACTTTCAAAATTTAGCAAATTTCCAGCCTGTATATTATGATACACTTTCAACAGGTATATCATATAATCAATATACTTAGCTTATGTTTTTTACCCCTTTTCCTCCTTTCTCGGCCTCTTCAAAAACTCAGAGAAGAGCAAACATTTCCTAGCTACTAAGAGAAGTAGGAGGGGAATGAGAAGTCTCAAGTTGTGAACAGCCAAAGGCTACAAGTGAACTGTCTTTGAGCAACATGAAAAAAAGTCACTTAATATTTACAACATCAGAAATATCGGTGGTAGGTATGTACAGAAGAGAGAAACTGTATATAGAATCCAGGTAGTAGTAATACTGGGTGGACTTTTGTGCAGGGAAAGGACAGAGGAGAGATAACAACCAACAACACTGGGGAAATAATTGCGTCCTAAAGTGCTCCCCAGGTTGTTAATTATAAAATCTAATATAATTTCTATTCAGTCTCTCTGTTTCCCGGAGCTATTGGCTCTATGAGTCATGTCCTGAGATTCTCTGCTAGAACAGTGAGAAAAGAATTAACACAAACACTATCGCTTCTTTTCTGTAAAGTGCTGAAAAGATAGAGGGGGAAAAAAGGGAGATGAAATGTTGATTATATGGTAGTACAAGATGGAAGCAGGAAAAGGATGATTTTTATGAGCTCATGTTCTTGCAACCCAATTCATCAGTTTGAAATTCAAACACTTGTCAAACAGGACAAGTTCTGCATGGTTATAACTTGGAAGCACTATAGCTATTGATTTTTAAATTTAGATTCTTTGTCTTTTTTTATTCCTAGGAATGCATTGGGTTTAGTAAAATTTACTGCAATTTCAGTGGAAAGAAAATGACACAGTAAATACAAGAAAATAACTCAAGAAAAATGCTCAAAAAGTATTTTTCAGAAAATTGTATATAGACACAGGGCAAGTATATGTGTCAAATGCTTTCAGTACAAAGCTGATTATAATATGCTGAATTTTTTGAGGCAATGTATTGGACTGTATGTTCTAATTTTTGCATCAGAAAACCAAATTGCTACATGTACTCTTTTCATGAATGATGAAATAGGAAACCAATTATAATTTATTACATATTTCATATTCAATGAGTGAATTTGCCCTAACACTTATTTGTCAGGTTCTATAATCTCAAAAATTACATTTGAAATAGGTTTTATGAGACTAAAAATAAGCAACAACAAAATTTTTGCAGACCTAAAGACTCAATTTGAAAATTAGTTACAAAAATAAAAGGTGATAATATTAAACCTAATTGTGTTATTAGAATTTGCTGTTATAATTCATACAATAGTTTAAACATTAGCTACATAAAATAGCATAAGTGTGAGTAATTATTAATTATATAATCAGTAAGTTAAGATACAAAACGTTAACATCGACTCCATCATTAAGGGCTTAATAGTCCCCCCCACCCCATTTATGGAATAACATAGTTTTTTTTCACCAAACAAGTTTAGGGAAATTTGGAGACTAATCATTAGATCATATATAAGCATGTGCATACATATTGTGCCCTGATTTTTCTTTTGTGAATAGGTACTACTATAAAATTTGTAAATAATATCTTAACTCTATCCTTATACTATATTTGCAAATTATTCAATTTTTGCTAATTATTGTCAATACAAGTAAATTAGCCTACTTACTTCTAATGAAGGGTATACACACATGCAAAGTGACAAGATATTACTCCCAAGGTCATCTCATCAAACTCCTCTCCCTCTTACTCTGTTCACTTCTCTGATCTCTTATTTGCTTACTTATAGAAAGTGGCTGCCACGACATGAACTGCCCTATAGAGAGAACAACACAGTGACAAAAACAATGACAACAAGACTGAAGGACGGTTCTGGTGAACAGTCAGTGAAAAACTGAAGCCTGCCATTCAACAGCTCATGAGAGTGACAGTGATCTTGAGAAGAGGATTATTTCCCAGTCATGAGAGTGATCTTTGAAGGGGATCATTTCTCAGTCAATCCCTGAGATGACTGCAGCCCCAATCCATCTCTTGATTGCATCCTTATGAAAGATCCTGAGTCAGAGGAGCCAACTAAGCCATATTCAGTTTATTGACCCACAGAAGCTGTGAGAAAAATAAATATGTGTTGTTTTAAGTTACTAAATCATGGGGTAACTTTTTGCATTGCAATAGATTATTAATATACACAATTTCAAAGAAAGCCTAGAAGTATCAGATAGTTGATGTGGGATGTGGGCAAGGTGCACGGAACTGTCCAGCATTGCTGTGCTGAAATCAGAAATGTGAGGTAATGTGATATTGTTGGCAAATATCTTCTTAGTTCACTCTTTGTATCCTTAAATCTACTTGTGCCTCATATTAACCTTACTCTGCAATTACTCTTCATGGCTATGGCTCTTCATAGGTAGGTAGATTAGATAGATAGATAGATAGATAGATAGATAGATGATAAATGAAAGAAGGTTAGTTAAATAAACCATAACCCAATATTTGTAGTTACTCCCAAGGAAAATATTAATTTGTACCATAAAACCTATTACCCAACCTTCTCTCACCCTTTTCCAGTTCTTCATTTAGTTTAGATTGCCTGCGGAAATGATCTAAGTCTTCATCTTTGAGAGGGAATTATACTTTGACAGTATTTGTTTCTGTAACTCCCCCTTTAAATTTATCACCATAAAGGAAGACCAAATAGATCAATTTCATGAGTATATCATGAGTAGATCATGAATAGATCAATTTCACATTTACCCCTTTGATTTCATTTTGTTTCAGCGATACCAGGTTCTGATTATAATTGGCATCAATTACTATTGCCAGTGTAGCAATACCCCCAGTGTAGCGATACCCCCCCTTTTTTGTCCTGCTTGTTCACAGCATAAGAAGTAAAAAATGATAAGGTTATACGTATGTCAATCAGGTGTCAATTCTGATAGGGAAAATTGTTTCCCCATTCAGGATGAGAAGGAACAGTGTAGTTGACTTGACATCAAATGACTAGCCAGGATCTTAAATGGATGGTGCGCTATCAAGACACCACTTCAGTTTCTGTTGTTGACTGATTGGTGTCTAGCTTTGGAAGTAGCTAGTTTGACTCTAATGAGATAAATCCCTTACCAGTGGGACCATGCATAGCCTCCATTTCTACCATTTTGTTTACCACATTCTTATACTTGTACAAGCAAGTTGGTAGACAGAAGTTAATTAATCCCATGGGACAAATAATCGTAATTAATTGAGGCACCTAGTTGATCAGTGCCTCCTTTCTGTCAGATGCTATTTAGTGGCCACTGACAAAACATGAAACAAATACCCATCGATTTTATAACTATTTCTTTGTTTTTTTAATTTTTTTATGCTTATATATTTTTGAGAGAGAGAGAGAGAGAGACAGAGTGTGAGCGGGGGAGGAGCAGAGAGAGAGAGGGAGACACAGAATCCAATACAGACTCCAGGCTCTGAGCTGTCAACACAGATTCCGAGGCAGGGCTTGAAACCACAGACCATGAGATCATGACCTGAGCCGAAATCGTATGCTCAACTGACTGTGCCATGCAAGCGCCCCAACTATTTCTATAACTTACTCCAAATGCCATATCCTTAGCTTTGAGATTTTGTTTCTGAATTTCTAAACTTTCTTCCTAAGATCCGGAACAAGTAACAAAATTATTCTCATTACCCAGTAGTCAATTTATATAATGACACCTAGTCATTATTCCTATATATTAAGTTGATGGCCTAGCAGAGTTTTCAGCTTTGCCTAATAAAAGCTAACTCTTCACCACTACCTTTTAGGGCCATTCTGGATTGCGGCTGTAGAAGTTGCACGTACATATCAGGCAGGACCCATCCATCACCCATGACAATGTTTTTTCCTCTTCCATTATATAATTGTAGGTAACCACCCTTATTTCATTTGTTTACTCATAGAGAACAGTGCTGGTACAATAGAGGTTCTGTGGAAGTCTGAACCATCCATGTATTCAGGTCATGTTTGTCCCCTGAACCTGTCCAGGAAGAGTTTCTAATATGTTTTTTTCATCATAAATGATTACTGCTTCATCTGCCCAACCTTATAAGTTGACTAACCTAATAGTATCGAAGTCATGAAGAGCAGTTCTGATTGCACAGTCACTTGGGTTGCCACAGTCAGGTGTTCAGGCTCCATTAGGCACAGTAGCTTCGAGGAGCTGTATTTTGAATGATGAGAAATTATTTGCTGATATACTGTAGAACTAAAGGGTGCATGCTGCATACCTCTTCTTGAGCTTGCCACAGCTTCCACTCTGCTTTATCTATGATGAATCTTATCTATGATGAACCCCTCTAGCATCATGGACCTGCTGGGTCATATAACCCAGTTGACAGGAAGTTTGCCGCATATTCTGAACCTTATGCAAACCGCTCTCTTGCTGTGGTCTTCACTCCAATCTGCAGCATGATAAGTTGGTCAGACAGTACCTTAAAGGGAAATGTGAAGTGTTGCCAAACAGGCCGGAATAATTACGATCTTTTTCATAGTGATAGAAAATTCAGGGTGCAATAACCTATCTTGAACACTAGATGAAATGATATGCCATTACCCCAGGTTACCATAAAATTTCACTAATGAGGCAAAACCCTGAAACTCTGTGGAGTTTTTTTCCCCCTCGATCGTTGGCACACATTTGTCCTGTTGCATCCAGAGTTTCTGCTACTTCCTGATATTAGAGCCTAATAGCATGCAGTCAGCAACATAGTCCACCAAAATAAAGTTCTGAGGAATGTCAATCAAGTCCTTGAAAACTATACGCTGACAAAAATAAAAAGATTTAGAAACCTATGGAATGAGAATGTGTATCATCACTATTATTATGTAAAAGCACGCAGCTTTCGATCCTTTTTGGGGAAAAAAAAGACATATTCAGATCAATAGCTGCATAGGTGTGTTCATCAGCTCCTATAAAAGTACCATATTAGTCACAGCATCTATTATTGATGCTAGGAATTGATTGAATTTACTATAATTTCTACCATCTGACAAAGATAAGAGCAATGAGATTTATGATGACCTGCTGGTGATGCCTGGAGCATATTTGTTTATGAATGATTACCTGGCGTAACTGGTTAGAAAACCTTTCTTGACTATATGGCCAAGATCATATGTTCTTGTGAAACCAAGATTGGTCGTATAGATCTTGTTGATACCATTTGGAGACAGAGTTCATCTATATGCCAAAGAACACTGTAAAGTCTGTGCCTGGATGTTACTCAGATCCCCGGTGCTTGCCTGCATTCTTCATGCAGTATACCATCCATTTGCATATATATATATATATATATATATATATATAGAGAGAGAGAGAGAGAGAGAGAGAGAGAGAGATACCTTCATGAGTATGCTCAGTGGAGTTAGTTGAGTTCTTCAAGTATCTGCCCTTGAGAAGAGGAATTAATTAATTGGCTGCAGTTGTGGAGAACTGTGGCTCAAACTTGCTTGGAATTCTAAGAAAACAGGTAAAAAGAGGTTGACAATTTTACATTGAAAGATGGACAGGACACCTGTTTCTTTTCCATTGACTTTATTCCTCATTTACTGGGTCTTCCTAGATAAATAAATACCTCTACATTCCCAGGATGTGCTTGTAGGAAGGCTGAAGTGCTTTTCTGTCTGTAGCAAATTTCCAGGTATAAAGCAGGGAGATGTCTTAATCTGAAGCATTATGTACTGAGTACTGGTAACATGCATAAAATCCTTCACTACATTTCTTATGAAATCATGTGGCCCCAGAGACTATGATAAAATGTATCACAAGTTTCTGCCACGTTGTTTTGAAGATAATGTGTATGTCCATGTGAGTATGTGAAGAGAAAGTTAAGTGGTCAGTGGCTGTATGAGAGCCATTAAACATTTAAGCATGTTTAGAAAATAAAAAAAGGCATGCTGTTCTTATAGAATTTCTTGATTTATCTGCCTTCTTTCCTCCACCACCCTAAAATAACTCCAATGTCAAAAATAACAAGGTACTCAGAATTATGATTTTGAAATCATAAAGAATTAGCTGTAGATGTGACTGCATAGGAGAAATGAAAATTGCTTTTAGTTTATCTGTGATTTCTAACAATGGTAAACATTCCATCATATCTTACTATTTCATATAATTTTGTGTAGTTATTTACCCCATGCCCTTGCAGACTCAGGGTTGAAAATTTTACACATGTCTAACCAATAATTGGATGCTGTTGCATTAGAAGGATGTGCAGGGAGAGGGTTAGCACATGATTCAAGTAAAAACAATTAGATTAGATAAGTTTCATACGTATAGTACTTTATAAATATATTTCTAATAAAATGCGTACTTAGCACCTATCTCCTGGTGTAGTCAGGAGAGATATTTTACAGATGAAGAGATTACAACCTTACAATCAGAGAAAGTGACTTGAACAAGATTCAGACTCAGTAAATGAGGGGCTAGAGATTAGAGTCCAGGCCTTCAGACTCTAAGTATTCCTTCTGGATCATCTTTCTGCCATAGCACACTGAGCCTGAAAATTACTAAATTTAATAAAGTCTTACAGTGTTCCTCATGTATTACTTCAGATTTCAAATGAAATTATTAACACACTCAGTTCAGCTCAGGTGGGCTATAGCCAGTGTTCTGCTTTGTGAATCTGGATCTAAAGCTAACAGTCCTATAATGAAGAAATGAGAGTGGGAAGTAGCAACTGGGAAAAGGCCTCAAATGTTTACCTTAGTAGGTTGTTTTTGAGCAAATTCATGTCCCAAATATGATCACTAAGTCAACACATCTTTGATATATTGATCTATATGAATGGAGATTGCCTAAATCAGTAGTCTGCTATGTTTGCATTCTGTCAACCTAAATACACACGCATGTGCTTATACACACAATGCACAAATTAATAATGACATGCTATAGATTTTTTTTTCCACTTCAGTCGATTGTTTCACAACTCTAAAACTAAAGTAAAAAGAAATAAAAATAAAAACAATATGAGGGACCTGGATGGCTCAGTTAATTAAGCGTGGAACTCTTAATTTTGGCTCAGGTCATGATCTCACAGTTGGGTTGGTGAGATGGAACTCTCTGTTGGGCTTTGCACTTCCAGCACTGAGTCTGCTTGGGGTTCTCTTTCTCTCTCTCCGTCTCTCTCTCTCTCTCTCTCTCTCTCTCTGTCCCTCCCCCTCTCTCTCCCTCTCTCAAAATAAATAAATAAACTTTAAAAATAAATAAATAAATAAATAAATAGAAACAATATACAACGGAAGTTTGTCTTTATGATGTCTTCTGTTAATCTCAGCACTATTTTCACTTCATTATCATTCTATCTTATGATATATATTTTTCACTTTGCTTTTTGTCCTTTATTTTAGCCAAATAGTGTAAAATTGGTTAGAAAAGCAGTTTTAGCAATAGAAAACAAATAAACACAATCAACAATTTATTGCCTGAGAAGGATTTAGATTAGTAATATTTTTAACATTAATTGAGGGGCGCCTGGGTGGCTCAGTTGGTTAATCGTCCGACTTCGCTCAGGTCATGATCTCATGGTCCATGATTTCGAGTCCCACATCGGGCTCTGTGCTGACAGCTCAGAGCCTGGAGCCTGTTTCAGACTCTGTGTCTCCCTCTCTCTTTGACCCTCCCCCGTTCATGCTCTGTCTCTCTCTGTCTCAAAAATAAATAAACGTTAAAAAATTTAAAAAAAAGAAATATTAATTGAGCATTTATTAATTGTAGGAATTTTTCTAGACATTAAACATATCAGAAAAAGAGGCAAATGCCCCATGTTTAAATCCTGAAAATATGAATTCTATTTTTATCTCAAGAGCTATTAATTGGGCTTTTAGTCCAATAGGTTATTTTTAAAATAATTACATTTTAAATAAATTTCCTTAAAGAAAAGTTTTGTCATTTAATATACAAGATTAAATGAAAAACACAAAGTTAACTAAAGTGAGTCTTAATTCAGTTAAAAATTTGGGAGCTAGGAAAGATGAGTGAATGAATCACTCAGCACATTTATATTTAATCTCAGTCTTAAAAAGGATTCATTCAAACATATTGAGGTTCTGGAGAGATTTTGATTTATTTTATAATAGTAACTTGCAGAAATACAATTCCTTCTCCATATGGAGCTTCATGCAGCAAAGCTATGTCTGAAAAGCTGATTTTTTATTCAGTGCCAAACATTCATCTTAGCCCCAAACCTTAGTTGGTTGGAGGTTGTGAATTAAAGACAGCTCCTTAATTATATTCAGAATTCCAAACTTGCTTTTTTTTTCACATGATCAATTTTTGTAAATGCCAGACCAAGCAGATAATAAGATTATACTTCCTTAATTGAATAAACTTTTAAATATTTTACGTATGTATGTGTGTATGTGTGTATGTATGTAAATATGTTTTCTGGCTGGAGCAATTGACGCTTCTCATCCATTAGGTTTTAGGGTTCCTCACTGGGAGCCTTGTTGAACCTCTAGTTAACAAGTGATAAAGTGATGAGCACTAAATTAAAAATAGAACTAGCATACAATCCAGGAATTCCACTTCTGGGTTTTTATCTGAAGACAATAAAAACATTAACTCAAGATATCTGCACCCGGGGCGCCTGGGTGGCTCAGTCGGTTAAGCGTCCGACTTCGGCTCAGGTCATGATCTTGCAGTCCACGAGTTCGAGCCCCACGTCGGGCTCTGTGCTGACAGCTCAGAGCCTGGAGCCTGCTTCAGATTCTGTGTCTCCCTCTCTCTCTGACCCTCCCCCGCTCATGCTCTGTCTCTCTCTGTCTCAGAAATAAATAAAACGTTAAAAAAAATTAAAAAAAAAAAAAAGATATCTGCACCCTCGCCATGTTCATTGCAGTAATATTGACAGTGGCCAAAACATGAAAACAACCTAAATGTCCATCAGTGGATAAATAGATAAAGAAAAGATGATATATGTGTTTGTGTGTGTGTGTGTGTGTGTGTGTGTATATGTTATTCAGCCATAAAAAAAAAATCTTGTAATTTGCAACAACTTAGGTGGAACTTGAGTGCATTATGCTAAGTGAAAAAGTGATATATAGAAAGACAAATATTGTACAATCTCCCTTATTTGTGGAATCTACAAAAAAAACCATAGATACAAGGAACAGATTGGTGATCGCCAGAGATAGGGGGTGAGAGTGGGCAAAATTGGTAAAAGGTGGTCACTTATAAAATAAGTCCTAGGGATATAATATATAGCATGATGACTAAAGTTAATATTATTGTATATTTGAAAGTTACAAAGAAACTAGATTGAAAAAATTCTCATCACAAGGAAAAAAGTAAGTATGTGTGGTGATGAAAGTTAATTGGACTTATTGTGGTGATCATTTTGCAATATATATTCATATTTGGAGTCACTATGTTGTAGACCTGAAATGAATATGTTATATATCAATTGTATCTCAATTTAAAAAAAAGAAAATTAAAAATTTAAAAGTGAACTTGTTTACCTTCATATACATGTTTTGTAATAAAAAATATTGTATAGAAATGGAGATTTATTGAGTATCACTTTTAAAGGGTTAGCCAAAGTTTTAATTACTTGCTGCAAGGATTTATGCATACAACTGTTCAACAGTCCAGAAGAACTACAAGAAGAGGGATAAAGAGAGAGAAAGAGACATAGAGAATAGAAAATATATAATTATACTTTGGTAATTAATGACATTTATGGTAATATGTAGAATTTTTATTGAAATTCCACTCTAGACTGTTTAAAGGTTGAAGACACTATAGGTAATGATTTCCATGTCACCTAACCTCTTAAAGTATTTTACCTCAAAATTCAATTGACAATATTTGTTTTCTCCCTTCATAAATGTAAGCAATAGAAAGTAAAGATCATGACATTATAACTTTGCATCATTGATATACCAATATTTTCAGAAGATTTTCATATTTTTGCCCTTTCTAATGTGTAATCTGTATGTTAAGTAAGCTGATTCTGATTTCTTATATAAACAATGCTTCATTTTCCAAATTTTGGAGATAGTGAATATTTTAATAAGTGAAAAGTACAATTTCAAGTTCCTAAAAATAATGGAAACCAGAATCTCATAGATAAATTATTTTTTCCATATGAAGTAATGTTCTTTCTATATCTGACTTGTGAACACCCTTGATTTTCAAAATACTATGAATTGGTTCATGTATTTCCAGTAGCTAAATCATTCAGATTACAATCATTTTAACTGTCAGAAAGCATTTACTTAAATAATACATTTAATATAGTTTCACATTATTATGGCATTGAAAGTGATGTTTTTTCCTTTAAATACTTCAAATGTGTAATTCCGACTCTGGTCTCCTGTGGGCACAATGTGGATTCTTATGTTTACATGGACTATAATTAAAAATATAGTGTGTTGCACAATTTATTTTGATTCAGAAAGAATTCAAGTGTCTATCTGTTTTCTTTTCTGTGGTAATTTTATTCCAGAGGTAAGTGGGATTTCAAATGTTCATAATTGTAAGTAAATTATCTTTTATTTATTTCTGCAATCCCCCATACATATGAAGATTGCACATATATAACTATTTAATATTCAAAAGACAACTGACAAAGATCTCATCTTATACTTCCTTGTAGAATGCCTGAAATTACTTACTATTGAATCAGTTTTATAGCTTTTAACTGAATCAAGTGTAATAAAGTTTTAAAAATCATTATTAAAATATAGTGTTTATGGAAAGGTAATAAATGTCATTAATAGAGCACTGTCAATAAACTGTTATCCCAAGTTACCTACATTGAGAGAAAAAAAATGGTAGATAAGTAATAATTGGTTGTATATTTGTTTTAAACACAAAACTTTTAACTGTTTCAAATCTCCAATTTCCATGATCAGAGCTCTTTACTTCTAATGGACTTAGGACATGAGACTCCATCAGTTTACAAACACCTTAGTAAATTACAAGAAAAAGGGAATCTTCTGAATAGCCTAATCTCCAGAAACCTATAGACTCAGTTTTCTGGAGCCCTAGTATCCCTCTCCCCTCCATAGTGATGTGAGGAACAAAGGCAAAAGAAAATGGCAGGTAAAATTAAATTTCCTTATATCCTACAGCACATTGACAAATACTTGAGGCAAATACAAAGTGTAACATTCCTCCAGGAAGCCCCTACCATCCACATGTTAATGCCTTACTAGAGGAAAAACAACTTTAGCTTGACAATAGCAAGGTCTCCGGTATCTAAGGAGTCTTCTTTAGCATGTCAAAGTCCCTCTGGAGGCCTCCCCTTTGTCTTTGCCTCCCTCAACTCCATAATATATAATTAGTCACTCTTCACAACCCCATTGCAGCTCTTCCTGCCCAGGGGTCCTGTCTGAGTGCTTTAACAAAATCACCTTTTTACGCAAAAGATGTCTTCAAGAATTCTTTCTTGGCCATTAGCTCCGAACCCCACCATCACTCCAACACTCCATCACTTGTCTCACTTGTACGATATATTGACTACATTATTGATTCAATTTTAATACTATTCTACAGAAGATATGAGGTTAGAATAACATTTCTTAGTAAATAAAGGACAAGCTTTATACTTTTTATTGTAATTGTGTCCTTCAGTGCAAAGCAAACTTACATTGTTAAGATGGATTTTTCAGACATGACTCAAAGTTATGGCATGTAATACTGATGAGGCAGCGTGGGGCAAGCTAAGGGCAAAGCACAGGCTAACAACACCCTTCCCACCACGTGGGACATGTATGAGATTCCTTGGACACTCCTAGCTGTCCAAAACAAAGGAAAGGAAAGAAAAACAAATGGTTAACTGATAGAAATCACAGTCCTAAAGGACATGGGTCTCCATCAGTTCACAAATATCTTAGTAAATTACAAGAAAAAGGCAATCTTACCAATAGCCTGATCTCCAGAAACCTATAGACTCAGTTTCCTGGAGCCCCACCATTTCCCCTCCATAGTGATGTGGGGAACAAAAGCAAGAAGTAAATGGCAGGTAAAATTAAATTTCCTTATAACCTGAAGCCCATTGATAAACTTGTGGCAAGCAGAATAAAACATTTCTCCAGAAACTCCCTACTGTCTTAATGTTAATGCTTTGCTAGAGGAAAAAAACAACCCTAGCTTGACAAAAGCTAGGCCTCCAGTAATCTGTGTCTCTAGCATATGAAAGTTCCTTTGGAGATGTCCCTTTTGAATTTATCTCCCCCAAGTCCATGATATATAACCAGTTACCCATCACAACCCCAATGCAGCTCTTCCTGCCTACAGGTCTTGCCCCTGTGCTTTAACAAAATCACCTTTTTGTACCAAAGAAGTCTTCAAGAATTATTTCTTGACCATTGAGTCTGGACCCCACAAACCCCACTATCACCCAAAACTTCATCCATACCAATGTGCTCGTTATATAATTCATACTCTTATTTTAGTCCTTATTCATTCCATATAGGCTAATCAGTACTGAATCTCTTAAAACTTTTTTGAAATAAAGTTTCACCTTTTAAAAAATTGTGTCCCACAGACCTAAACCACAATCCCACACTAATCCAATGTTTCACACAAATGACAACCAGTATCTTATTGCAACAATCAGTGTTACTCTTAAAGATAACGTTTAAATTCCAGGCACATTGTTTCATTAAGTGGTATACTCTCAGTACTTAACACATGGCTGTGCATAGAACAAGCCCAAAATAAATACCTAATGGGCACCCCCAGCAAACCCACATAAGAACAGTGCAGGAGCAAGGACATCCTAACTTAGAAGCTATTGTCCCATTTCAGCAGAAAGATCTCCCAGATAAGAATCAGAAGACCTTTACAATGGCTAAAATCAGTAAGACAAGAAACAATGCGAGGATGTGGAAAAGGGGAAGCCTCTTGCACTGTTGGTGGTAATGTAAACTGGTGCAACCACTATGTAAAACACATGGGATTCATCAGACAGTTAAAAATAGAACTATCCTATGATCCAGTAATCATACTACTGAATATTTACACAAATAATACAAAAACACTAATTCAAAGGGATATATGTGCCCCTATGTTCATAGCAGCATATTTACAATAGCCAAATTATGGAAGCAGTACAAATGTTCATCAATAGATGAATGGATAAAGAGTAGCATATGTATACACACACACAAACACACACAAACACAGGAATATTATTCAGCCATGAAAAAGAATGAAATCATGCCATTTGCAATGACATGGATGGAGCTAGAGAGTATAATACTAAATGCAATAAGTCACAGAGAAAGACAAATACAATCATGACTTGAGCTGAACCCCAACGGTTAACCAACTGAGCCACTCAGGTGCCCTGAAATAGACTCTTAACTATAGAAAGCCCACTGATGTTTACCAGAGAAGAAGTGGGGTTGGGGGGTGAAGGAGATGGGAAAATAGGGGATAGAGATTAAGGAATGTACTTGTCATGATGAGCACTGGGTGAGGCATGGAATTGTTGAATCACTATATTGTACACCTGAAATTAATATAATACTGTATGTTAACTAACTGGAATTTAAATACAAACTTAATGCAAACAAAAAGAATCAGATCTTGATTCTGTTGCTTCTGCCACTTCCAGGTTGTACAACCTTGGGTAAATCACTTAACCATTCAAGTCTTCAGTGTCCTTATAAAAAAAAAAAAAAAAAAGAAAAGAAAAAAAGAAGTAACTTTAAGAGGTGACATACAGAGAATTGAATTCTTCTAATCTAAAACTTCTATGACTACTGAAATGTCTGAGCTTTTAACCTGAATAATATTATTTCCAATGCACAATACATTTAACAGAGCAGGTTGAGCCATATGCTTTTAAATGGTCAAAACTTCATGCTTAATTGAATGTTAATGGTCACAAAACTCGTAAGTCAATTAATTCAGTAGTTGGTTGGATTGTATATTCCAATATGAGCTTACCTGCACTATGTAACAACAACAAAAAATCCAGTTCTGATTTTATTATTTCTTAAGTAAGAAGCCTTTCCTTGTTAATTGTATGAAATATATGAGTATTAAAATTCATTGCTGTTGATATCATAAATATGGAAATATCTAAAAATCACCTAAGTCACATCTCTATAACATTTGGTACAACTAGAAATGTTGTAATAATAACTTTACAAGAAAAATCCTGCTAATTCAAGTCAGGCACAATATTAAAAAGAGTCTTAGTCTAAAGACAAGATTGACAGTAGTTATGTTGGAAAGAAAATGGAGCTGCCAAGAATAACTCTGTTAACACTGACATCCTAAGCAAAAGTATTTAAAATATTTCAAATTCTTGTTCATATATGATAGGGTGGTTAAAAATAAAGAGATGTCCAAATAAGGCTCAGAATTGTGATTTACATATAAAAATGTAATGGATTTAAAATTTAATACCACCCATATAATTAATTCAGAAACCAAATATAGCTGTATAAATTAAATGAAGCTTTTGTAAGCAATAAAACTTGCTTGTAATTTTAATTGCTGAGTAGAAAGTGGCATTTGAAAACCCCTCAGAGAAATCTTAGGATTTATTTTCAGAATGATACTAAATGGGCATTTTGATTTATTTTCTTCAAATCTACACTTTGAAAAAGTTTTTATGAAGTCTGAGAAAAGTGAATTAAAATAGCTGTATTAAATCAGGAGACAGGCAACAGTCTTGTGAGTTGCCTAGTAAGGAACATGAGGTTCTGGCAATATACAAAGAGAAATTAACAAAACTTAGTACAGAAGAGCTCAGAGATACAAGGAATAAAAACAGCTCGATTAATATAACCTCCAGGCAATGCCATACTGACCTCTGTACTAATGGAAGTATTTTGAAACCCCTAACACTTCCAATATAGAAAGGCCTAGAAGTCCACAGTCATTTTATAAATGAACTAAGAATAACTCAGGAGATCAGGTAAATTCCCTAAGGTCATTAGATAATGCAAAGTCCAAAGTATCTCCAGGCTTCAAATTCTTAATCTAATATTCTTTTCCCCTTTGCTTTGTATCATTTTTTTTAAAGATACAGTATCTAAAGCATAGCTTTTTATAAATTGCTAAACTCTTTTAAAAAAAAATTAGCATTTTTTTTATTATTGAGAGACAGAGAGAGAGAGAGAGAGAGAGAGAGAGAGAGCGCATGAGCAGGGGAGGGGCAGAGAGAGAGACACAGAATCCAAATCCAAAGCAGGCTCCAGGCTCTGAGCTGTCAGCACAGAGCCGATGTGGGGCTGGAACTCATAACCAGTGAGATCATGACCTGAGCTGAAGTCGGATGCTTAACCAACTGAGCCACCCAGGCGCCCCAAATTGCTAAACTCTTTAGTACATGTTTCCTTTTGGTAGTCTAAAGATAATACCAGTGATTTCATCTCAAGCTATTAATTACTCTTTAATAAGAGATTTAAAAATATCATTAATTTCATAATTCATCAATAAATATTTTTAAATATTTGATTTATAAGGAATGAATTAAAATAAGCTGCAATTTATCATTATATAACAATTTTATCATTATATTTATATAATGATATAACAATTTTATAACAATTATATCATTATATTCAGAATAAATATGGCAGCTTAAATATGCCTAAAAACATTTGCAATAAAACAGGAAAGGTTTGAATCTTTGAGTTGGTAAAATAATAGTTCTTACCACCTCTGTTCTAAAATATCAGGGATCAAAGAACATCTTTTAAACCGTATTTAAGCACATAGATGTCTCTTAATTAAGTAAATGAAGACAGAGAGAAAAAATAAAGTTGTCAAAATGCCATCTTGTCTTTCTTGTTACCCTAAGAAATTGGATGTACCACAAGACTACCTTTTTTTTTTTGAGAGAGAGAGAGAGAGAGTGAGAGAGAGAGAGAGAGAGAGAGAGAGAAAGAGAGGGAAAGAGAGGAAGGGAGGGAGGGAGAGAGGCAGAGGGAGAGGGAAAGGAAGAGAGAGAATCTTAAGCAGTCTCCACTCCCAGCACAGAGCTGACATGAAGCTCAATCTTAAAACCTTGAGATCATGACCTGTGCCAAAATCAAGAGTTTGACACTTAACCAACTGAGCTACCAAGGCGCCCAAAGAATACCTCTTTTGTTAAAATTCTATCACCCTCAACTATTCCAGTGCTTTCAAACTTTAGTTGCATCAGAATTTTCTGGTTAAAATTAAACTGCTGATCTCATACCTCTAGTTTCTGTTTCGGTAAATATGAGATGCAGACTGAGATTTAACATTGCTAGCAAATTCCTTGGTGATGTTAGTGCTGCTGGTGAACACATTTTAAGAAATCAAGCAATCAATCCCATTTTTAGTTGCACCAAAAACTGTAAGATACCTAGGAATAAACCTAAAAAAAGAGGTAAAAAATCTGTACTCTGAAAACTATAGAACACTTGTGAAAGAAATTGAAGAGGACAGAAAGAAATGGAAAAACATTCCACGCTCATGGATTGGAAGAACAAATATTATTAAAATGTCTATACTACTTAAATAGAGGCATCACTATTCCAGACTTCAAGCCGTATTACAAAGCTGTACTCCTCAAGACAGTATGGTACTGGTAAAACAGTCACATAGATCAATGGGACAGAATAAAAAAACTCAGAAATGGACCCACAACTCTATTGTCAATCTTTGACAAAGCAGCAAAGAATATCCAATGGAAAAACAGACAGCCTTTTCAACAAATAGTATTGGGAAAACTTGACAGCAACAAACAGAAGAATGAAAATGGACCACTTTCTTACACCACACACAAAAATAAATTCAAAATGGATGAAAGACCTAAATGTGAGACAGGAAAACATTATAATCCTAGCAGAGAACATAGGCAGCAACCACTCTGACATTAGCCATAACAACTTTTTGCTAGACATGTCCCTGGAGGCAAGGGAAACAAAAGCAAAAATGAACTATTTGGACTTCATAAAAACAAACAAACAAAACCAAAACCAAAACCAAACAAAACAAAACACTTCTGCACAACAAGGGAAACAATGAACACAACTAAAAGACAACCTATGAAATAGGACAAAAATATTTGCAAATGACATATCTGATAAAGAGTTAGTATCCAAAATCTATAAAGAACTTATCAAACTCAACACCCAAAAGACAAATAATCCAGTTAAGAAATGGGCAGATGACATGAATAGAATTTTTCTAACGATGAAATACAGATGGTCAACAGACTCATCAAAAGATGCTCAGTATCACTTATCGTCAGGCAAATACAAAACTTCAATGAGATACCACCTCACACCTGTAAGAATGGCTACAATCAACAACACAGGAAATGACAGATTTTGGTGAGGATACAGAGAAAAGGGACCTCTCCTACACTGTTGATGGGAATGCAAACTGGTGCAGCCACTCTAGAAAACAGTATGGAGATTCCTCAATAAGTTAAAAATAGAACTACCATATGACCCAGCAATTGCACTGCTAGGTATTTACCCGAAGGATACAAAAATACTGATTCGAAGGTGCACATGCACCCCTCTGTTTATAGCAGTATTATCAACAATAACCAAACTATGGAAATAGCCCAAATGTCCACCAACTGATGAATGGATAAAGAAGATATATATACACACACATACACACACAATGGAATATTACTCAGCCACAAAACAGAATGAAATCTTGCCATTTGCAATGACGTGGGTGGAGCTACAGTGTATTATGCTAAGCAAAATAATCAGAGGAAAATAAATACCATATGATTTCATTCACTTGTGGAATTTAAGAAACAAAACAGACAAACATAGGGGGAAGAAAACAAGAGTTGGAGGCAAACCATAAGAGACTCTTAACAGGAGAGAATAAAATGAGGGTTACTGGAGGGGAGATGGGTGGGGGGATGGGCTAAATGGGTGATGGATATTAAGGAGGGCACTTGTGATAGCATTGGGTGTTGTCTGTAAGTGATGAATCACTAAATTCTACTCCTGAAACTGAAAAAAAAAAGGAATCACAGTTTTGCTCTACTTCGTCCATTTGTATTTTAATTCATACAATTCTACATTATTATGTACAAATTTTATTAATATAATTGTCAACATACGGTTTCCTGTAGGCTATTTTTCTTTTAACTGGAGGAAAAAAAAACTTGACCTGGGTTAATTTTCATATTTATACTCCCCCATTGTTTAAAAACATAGTATGCTTCAACCTATTCAAATAATAATTAGATCTCAAGTCCATATCATTCTAGTTTATATTTCTCACTTTAGTATGAAGCCATCTCTTTTTAAAATACATCTTTTTTTTAAAGTACAATTCCAGTCTCTTCTCAAAAATTCTCTCATGGACAAACATAGATTTCAGGTCTTGATGGAAGAGTGCAAAATTGGTGAGTTGTAAAATACAGCCTGCCAGGGTACTGTGGGAGCTATTAAATCACCTTAGTGTATGTGTGTGTGTGTGTGTGTGTGTGTGTGTGTGTGTGTGTGTTTCTTTCCACAGCCTGAATCACCAACTCATTTATTTGTTCTTGCTTCAACTCCTCAGAGATTTCACCTTTTAAATCTCTCTCCCTTTGACCCTGCCTTGCTTTTGACAATCTTTTTTTATCACTTTTTTTAAATATGAAATTTATTGTCAAATTGGTTTACATACAACACCCAGTGCTCATCTCAACAGGTGCCCTCCTTTGCCCATCACCCACCCTCCCTCCCACCCTCCCATCAACCTTGAGTTTATTCTCAGTTTTTAAGAGTTTTTATGGTTTGGCTCTCTCCATCTCTAACTCTTTTTTTTTTTCCTTCCCCTCCCCCATGCTCTTCTGTTAAGTTTCTCAGGATCCACATAAGAGTGAAAACATACGGTATCTTTCTCTGTATGACTTATCTAATTGAAATGTCGAACCATAAAATGAATTCATAGAGTGAAATATATTTTGAGCTTGCACATGCACTAAAACATAGATAATTAAAAGCATTTGCATGAACAGAGGCATGCACACATTGTGTGTGTTTACCTAGCTTCTGTACAACTCTTATGAAACCAGAGATTTTCTCTCTGATACAACTCTTCTTCAAAAGTAGTCCTGATTTATTATTAGACCAAATCATTAAGCATTTAATATTATATAGTGGTCTACCAAAGATGAAATCATTAGAAAACGGAATTAAAGATTTTTGGACATATCAAAATCCTTTCCAGTCTTTCATAGTAATGGAAAAACTGGCAATAAATTTCATGATAATGTTAATAGAATGGGGATTCCTGAGTTTCTGGGTCTTTGAAAAGCAAAAACATAACTCCAAAATAAATAAAACAAAACAAAATTAGTATTTGTTGAAGATTTGTGAAACTCCCTACACAATCCTAATGTCAATTGTGAGTATTATAAATATGTAGGAGTGTTAGTATTTTACTCAAAATGTAATGTTATTAGTGAACTACTTTTACCTTATGAAGTATAGTTGACACATAATGTTACATTAGTTTCAGGTGAACAACATAGTGATTGGACAACTCCATACATTGTACTATGCTCACATTTACAGTTATCATCTATCAACAGCCATCATACAATGCTATTACATCATTGACTATATTCCCTGTGCTGTACCTTTTGTTCCTGTGGCTTACTTAATCCTTAACTGGTCTATATCTCCCACCCCACTTTACCTATTTTGCCTAGCCCCACAACCCCCGTCCTCTGGCAATCATCAATTTGTTCTCTGTATTTATGGATCTGTTTCTGCTTTTTGTCTATTTGAGTTTTGTTTGTTTTGTTTTGTTTTGGGTTGTTTAGATTCCACATATAAATGAAATCATACAGCATTTGTCTTTCTCTGTCTGACCTATTTCATTTAGCGTAATATCTTCTAGGTCCATCCATGCCATTGCAAATGGTAAGACCACATTCTTTCTTTATGGCTGAGTAATATTTAATGAGCTGCTTTTAGAACTCAGTATAAATCTTGTGTTCTGTAAAATGCCGAAATACAAGGTTTCTATATTAAAGCACAAAAGATCACAATCGGAACTGGAATTTTCCAAAAAAAAATGCCATGAGATTATTTTCATGAAGTCTAATTCTTGAGTTCAAAAAGATGAAGAATGTGTTTCTTCTGCAAGCTCCCTAGGAACTACAGTTCGGGTGCTGCCTGGAAAAATATTAGAATCTACTCTACAATAACTGAAAGGGTATGTTCCAGGTCACGAAAATCTCAAGAAGCATCAGTGTATACTCAGGTGTTCTACCCTTATGCATACAGGCTTTCTTTGTTACTGGAATTCTAAGAACTTGGTTATTGGAATGTTTGAACTTTTTGAATTTCACATTATAGTTTCCAAAAAATGTAGTAAATTTTCCAATGTCTCATTTGGGAATAAAAATCATTGTAACCTTGTTATAAACTTGAATATTATATATCCTAAGTTTATTTTACAATTAATTTAATAATTCATAAAAAATAAAATAAATATTTGCCATACTATGTATAGCAAAAATAATAAAACACATTGAGGCTTATAGAAAAGTAATAGGCTAGGAAAATAATCCACCAACAATCTCCCACATACACATTACCAATCACTAACCTAGCTCTCCTTAAGTGCATTTTATATTATCCAGTTTAAAACTTTTGAGGGAGAGGGAAAAAATACTCCCTTATGGTCGTCTATACAAAAGAAGTAGAAAGAATGACCAAATATGCTGTTCAATTCATTCTTAAATATCACAAGTCTAAACTTGCCTCTCTGCCCTTAAAGTTTGCATTTCCACTGTGGATGAAGAGCACTTCTCTGCAAGCAACCCAAATCTTATAGGGTGCATTTCAGATCAGATTCATAGAAACGCACAGTGTTTATTATTGAGTGATAAGTGACCTTTACATTCTAAAATATTGTTTACAATTTAAAATAAAATTTTATTATATTGAAAATGAATAACTTCAACTGGACTGAAATTTATTTTAATGCTCCTGGACTTAGCAGCTTCAGAGATTTGAACACAAAGATTTAAAATAAATATTAAAAAAAAAATAAGTAGATTTCCTTCATACCAAGGAAGAGTATTATACTGCAATAACATAAAGGCTTACATAATTGCTTTCTCTGTACTAATTACAGATTTTTTTTTTTAAATTTGGTTTGTTTTATAATTTTGGGTTAAAAATGTATTGCTTATTTGGGGGAAGGTAATAGTGTATATTTCAAAAGATAAAAAGAGGCATATAAATGTAAGTGTCTCCGCCTCCCTCACACCCAGTTTTTAGGTTTCCTCTCCAGCAGTAACTATAGTTTCCAATTTCTTGTGTATCCATTGAGAGACATTTTATGCAAATACAAGAAGTATTAAAAAGATTTAAAGTGGAAATTCTGTCACACCAAGGAAAGGAAATATATTTTAATAGCATATATATTTCCATAATTACTTTTTCTCTTATAAACATGGGTTTTAAATGTTTTCTTTATTTGAAATGTACTGCATGATATATTTTTTAATCTTAGTTTTTTTAGATATTATTGGAGCTATAAAGATATTTATTGTAACAAATAAATATATTCTAAGATATTTCACTGAGTTTTATATTTTCTCCTCTTTGTGACTCTCCGTTATTTTATTAAGTAGTTACAGCTCAGAATTTTTTAAGTGAAGGCACGATACTAACTTTAACTGTACATGACTATTTTTTGATGTATATCAGGACAGTGATTCATCATTGGTTGATTCTCAGAATCATGGTAAGTTGTTATATACTCCATTTGTAGAAAAGAGTTAATTTAATACATACTGTACCTATATAATAATCCTTTTTTCCTATTAAACATTCAGAGAACTCGGATTTGGAGAAGGGGCTCAGAATGAAAATCAATTGTCCTTTTGTTTCAAAATCATTGAAAATCACTGTTAATTGGATTCTATTGCACAAAATGTGAACAATTCTGTCACTTAAAATCGAGGAATTAAACATACTATCTATAGAATTTTCAAAGGTAATATACAACATTACCTGTTTAATATTTTTTTGTCTCTTTAAGCATACAAACAAATAAAACCTGAAGTTTTCACACAAACACCAGTCTCTCCCAAATACTAAAAAATACTATTTCATGTTTTTGCTAATACAGAAATGATTTCATTAATATTAAATATTTGAGGGCTTTTGCACAAATTTTCTAAAAAAAACATAAATTGCTTTTAAAGTAAAATGTAAATTATTGCACCTCTAGCTTTGTTTCTGATATTAGCACTGATATTCACATATTGTATTCCGATATAAATTAGTTTAGATGATTATTTCATTTTCATTCAGAAATCATTGCCTCCATTTTGAAAGTAGGGTAGATCTATAGAGCTCTCTGTCTAAGCCTGTGAAGAAGTTTTATTTGCTTTGTTTCAATTTAGAAAGTTTGGAAACAATTGTCCTAAGAGGTAGAATTTTTTCTTCTCTGTAAGGTTTCATCTAATACTAGATCCTCTTACTATTTCAGGAAGAAATAAACCATCTGTGATAGAAATGTAGGCTGCTAGTCAAGAAGTTAAATAAATGGGTGAAAATGGAGGATGGATCCATAAATAGAGGCATATAAAAATATTGATATATAAATACAAAGGCTAAGTACAGATAGCTATCCATATCTATACCTACATCTATCAGTCTACCTACCTACGCACCTACTTATCTATCATCTATCACTTATCCACCTGGAGCAGCCTCAAGTGCAAAAAATTCAGGTGGATAGAATTAGGTTGTTTATACTCCATTGGACATTATCATCATATTCTTGTTCATTGTTTTTCTAAAGTTTTCTTTTTAATCTCTTCCTCCACTTGTATTCTTCTTCCTGATGTTGAAAAACTCTCATAGATTTATTGAATTCATGTTTCAGTGATATATGTGCTTACATAAATATATGTTACTCTTTGGAGGTTATTTATATAAATTTTGATGGTTTCTGTCATTTCTGGTTCAATATTTTTTAGGCTATCTTCCAAAATATAGTATGTTATTTCTTCAGAATTACTGAAAACAATAATTGCATTTAGATAACATGTTTTTCTTTTATATTACACTCCTGCTGGAAAACTAAGATATATTCAATATGTTACTCTTGTAAGCAATGTGCAGCCAAAACTTTTTATGCTGTGTGATACATTCATTGGGCTACCTGTACTCTGAGTCTCAGATGACACCAAAAGTTACCATGTATATAGAAAGCCCACTTCACGAAAAAGATTTCTTCCTGTTTTTGCTTTAGAAGAAGGATATGAAGCTTAGTCAGGATTTAAAACCCAGAATTACCCTCAACCAATGGAAGACTGAACATGTGGCCTGATCCTAGCCAGTAAAAGACAACTTTGCTGTATGGTCTCCGTGTTTCCTCAGTTGGGTACCAATGAAAATCACCTCTACTCATGCACAGAGGTTACTAGCTCGATAAAACACACTTCACTGCTTTTTCTTCCTTCCCTGTCAAACTCTCCCCACTCACTTTCTCCAGGTTCCTTGGATCACTTTCCAAATGAATCAGCTTCACTCAAGTCCTTGCTACAGGCTTTGAAAGAAATCAAATGAAGACACATGCTATGACAGACATTCCTACATGATTTCTTGTAAATTTATGCCAGATTGAGGGTGGTAGGGTATGAACATAGTGAATAGAAATATTGGATCATTGTGCCCGATTATTTATTCCTCTGTGCTATCAATTCATTTACTCATGTCCATAGTTGTGCAACCTTGTATTGCCTTCCCGTATAATAGAATATATTATTTTATGTCATTGATGTTAGAATTGGTCATATAACTAGCAAGCCTAATGGGATTTTAATGGCCAAGAGGAAATCAGCAGCTTAAATGTGCTTACATGATTTTTCTTGATCTCCTGTGCTCCTAAGATACACTCAAAGAACAGCATGCCTCAAAAAGCATCTGTTCGTTCAGTCTGAGCCCCAGAATGATAACATGTGGAGTTGGCATGACCCTGACTAGAAGTCAGAAATTAGTTGGCCCCAACCAAATCCAGCCTAGATCAATCAAACTACAGCAAAGCTACAGATATATGCAGAAAAAATATAAGTATTTCATGTGTCTGTGAGATTTCGGAAGTTAATTTTTACCCAGTAAACACTCAATATCATAATTACTTTCATTAATAATATTGTTTTTCTGCAAAATAGCTGCCTAATTATACCACAACAACTGATATTCAATACTGTAATATTTGCCAACTTGTTAGGTAGTATCTTATTAAGGCTTTAATTTAGTATTTCTCTGCCTACTGGTGAGGTTATCTTTCCATTTTTTTAACTACATGAGTTTCTATTTATAAAAAAAATTATAATTTTTTTGCAATTTTAATTTGGTCTCCTTTGAAGGAATTCCTTTAAATTCTATATAACTTTTTGTGCTATTGTTGTTTTTCAATATTGCAATGAATTGCCTATCCCAAAGTATTCCCTTTTTATTAATTTTATCAACATATTTCACTGATTGAGAAATTATTTTGGTTATATATATATATATGTATATAAATATATACATATTTGGAGTTTGAGAATCTTGTGTCAGAATCTTTCTTGGCCTTGTGATCAAACTATTTTTTATATTGATGTTATTGTTTTACTTTCATAGTCAAAGCAATATGAGTCTGTTTCATGTGGCTGGAGAGAAACTGTTAATTTTACCTTTCTTCATTTCTTTTCCATTAACATGTGGTATCATAGATATACAAATACCAAGATTCTGAAATACACTGATTTTTTTTTCTGAAATTTTTATTATTTCTCAGTAGAAATAGTCCCTGCATCAATGCTGCACAGTTTCATTGCTACAGCTTTTTTAGTGTTTCTCTAATACCTGGTGGGTCAGGCTTCCCTTTACTGTTTCTGGCCCATGATAGATCTTTTGCAAAGTACTTTCAGCAGTTCATGGATTTTTTTTGTTGTTGCATATTAATTTTAGAATAAGTTTTCAGCATCTTTTTAAAATTCTGCTTGTTTATCGACTATAATTGCATTGAATTGTACAGTAATCTGGGGGAAATATGCATGTCTCCAATATTAGTCCCCATTCCAATATAATACCGTGTTCAGTGTATTTAGATTTTCTAAAATAATTCTTATGTAGATTTTTCTAAGTTTTTACTTAAATTCCAGTTAGTTAACATACAGTGTAATATTTTCAAGTGTGCAATATAGTGATTCAACACTTCCATACATTACCCAGTGCTCATTACAAACACACTCCTTAATCCCCATCACCTATTTAACCTGTTCTTCCACCCACCTCCCCTCTGTTAACCATCAGTTTGTTTCCTATAGTTAAGAGTCTTTTCCTTGGTTTGTGGCTCTCTCTTTTTTTTTCCCCTTTGCTCTCTCTCCGCCCCCCCTTTTTTCCCCCTTTTCTCATTCCACATAGGAATGAGATCGTATGGTATCTGTCTTTCTCTAACTAATTTATTTTCCTTAGCATCATAATCTCTAGCTCCATCCATGTCATTTTTATTCATGAGTAATATTCCATCTCCTCATCTATTCATCAGTTGATGAATCTTCTTCTTTAGTCATTCATCAGTTGATGGACATTTGGGCTCTTTCCATAATTTGGTTATTGTAGATAATGCTGCTATGAATGTCAGGGTGTGTTTGTACCTTTGAATTAGCATTTTTGCATTCTTTGGGTAAATACCTAGTAGTGCAATTGCTGTATCATAGGGTAGTTCTCTTTTAAACTTTTGAGTAACCTCCATACTGTTTACCACAATGACTGTATCAGTTTGCATTCCAACCAACAGTGCAAAAGGGTTACCCTTTCCCCACATCCTTGCCAACACCTGTTATTTCTTGAGTTGTTGATTTTAGCCATTCTTACATGAGTGAGGTAGTATCTCACTGTACTTTAGATTTTGCATTTCCCTGATGATGTGATAATCAGCATCTTTTCATGTGTCTGCTAGCCATCTGTATGTCTTTGCAGAAATGTCTACTCATGTCTTCTGCCCATTTTTAAATTGATTATTCATTTTTTGGGTGTTGAGTTTTACAAGTTCTTTACATATTTTGGATGCTAACCCTTTATGTGATCTGTCATTTGCAAATATCTTCTCCCATTCCATCAGTTGCCTTTTAGTTTCACTGATTGTTTCCTTCACTGCGCAGAAGCTTTTTATCTTGATGAGGTCCCAGTAGTTCATTTTTGCTTTTACCTTGCCTCAGGAGACATAGCTAAAAAGAAGTTGCTACAGTCTATGTCAAAGACGTTACTGCCTGTATTCTCCTCTGGGATATTTATGGTTTCAGATCTCATCTTTAGGTCTTTCATCCATTTTGAATTTATTTTTGTGTGTGGTGAAAGAAAGTGGTCTGGTTTCATTCTTTGGAACGTTGCTGTCCTGTTTCTCAGTACCATTTGGTGAAGAGACTGCCTTTTTCCCATTGGATATTCTATCCTCCTTTGTGGAAGATTAATTGGCCGCATAATTGTGAGTCCATTTATGGATTTTCTATTTTGTTCCATTGATCTATATGTCTATTTTTGTGCCAGTACCATACTGTTATCATTATTACAGCTTTATCGTATTACTTGAAGTCCATAATTGTGATGCCTCCAGCCTTGTTTTTCTTTTGCAAGATTGCTTAGGCTATTCAGGGTCTTTCGTGGTTCTTACGAAGTTTTTAAATGCCAACAAGTCCGCATTGACTCCATATTCTACTCGTAGAGCCTTTATACGCGCTGTTCCAGAAAGACCCCTCATCATACTTTTCCCAGCTAATTTCTACTCTTCATAACCCTCTCATTTTAACCATTATTTTCCTCAGAGATATCTTGTCTTTAAAAATAACTACATGAAATATCCCTATTAATATTCAATAGGTAACTACATACAGATACTGCTAACACACCACTGTATATACTCAAAGGTCATCCTTCTTGACAAAGTAGTGTAGAAATAGTGCAAAATACATTTATGTAATCTGACTGTGTACCCCAAATTCTCTCAAAAAAGAAATAAAAAAGGTAGATATTCAAAATTGTAAAACATAGTCACAAGAAAAATATAATAATATAACCGACAGTTTGTTATGTGCCGGGTAAGTAAGCTAAAATTTATATATGTTTTGTATAATTAGAGATGCTCTTATTATCATCCCCATTTTATAAATATTAAATAAAAAAAGATTAAGTAAATTGGTAGGGTCACACAGCTAAAAAGTGGTAAATATATTTAAATCTGGTAGTGTGGTTTGGAGTCTATCCCCTTAAACATTGTGAAATTATGCCCTTGTTTATAAGTTCCATGTTATATGATCTTCACAATAACTTGACACAGTATATTACATTGTTTCATTACCTAAATGAAAGGTTTGAGAATTCAAGAAGTTCAATAATTTTCAATGCGCACATAAATATAAAGTTCTGAAGCAGATACTTAGAGCTGTATAACTTTACATTCTACAAGCTTAGTATTTATTAGATAAATGAAAAAAAAACCCTCCATATTATATCTTGTAAAAAAGCGTCTCCTTTGTGGCAATTTCATGATTTTTTTATATGTTTTCAAAATGCAATATTCAGTCATTGATCACACTAATATAGGTATTTTTCTATTTGAAATTCAGGATCAAAAGTGGTATTTTCAAAGGATTCTCCTTTATGGAGCAATTCGGATGATCTTCAACGGAACATCACTTAATAAAGGGAGCAGATGAAATTTCAGAACCTATTTCTGGAAACCTTTATTACTTTACATTTACTCTGAAAATACTGTAGGGTTATAAAGGAAGGAGTAAAGGGGGCACTTTAGTAATTGAATAGTATATTTCCTAGATGTGGTCTAAATATTAAAAGATACTATAAGATTATATAAACTATAAAATTATTTTGATGTGCCTAGTACAAAGCTAACTTTCTTAATCACTCAGGGAAAGCTGTCTAAAGCCATAATCTTTTACTCACGTCTACTCTGAGGAATGGAAAATTTGGGGGAAAATAATAGCATTAAAAATTGCATTAAAATTTAATAAAGTGTTAGGCCTTTTCAGCATGGATTTGCTTTGAAGTAAAGATATTTCAGGTCTTCGATATTGCCACAAAATCATTATTAAACCATTCTTTGAAGTTTCAGATGTTTGTAATTCCCGAAACCATACTTTGACATGATATAAGGCAACTTAAATCATTTTAAAAAATTACTATAAATTCTAAAATCTCAAAGGATTCTCAAACTTGGATATATATATATTTTTTTATTTAGAGACAAAAAAGTACAACTTTTCATGTATCTTTTATATTCATTCTACCCGTTAAGGCCATAAAACCAGGATAGTAATGGCAAAAAAAGCACATAGTTGACAGCATAACCTTAGTTTACTATGTGATGTCAGGAGATACAGTGATAGCTAAGACAAAAACATTTTATTCATACTGAAAACAAACAGTAGTAAACAATCCTTTAAAAAAAACCCATTGCCTATGTATGTGAGTTATCCTCAGTCTTCATCTTATTGACTAATTATTTCAATTTCAACAGAAATTAATTTTATTCCTAAGTGTATTTGTTACATTTTCCCCAAATGTTTTACTATCAAAACTCTCAAACATACAAAAAAGATAAAAGAAACACTTGGTGACTGTACTATACACTTATGACCTCAGCTATAACTGTTAAATTTTCATATGTTTATCATACATCTGTCTATTCATCCTTCAATCATCATATTTCATGTATTTCATATACTCTATTCCCAAATACTCCAGAATGCATACATTAAATTGAGTTTAATGGTTTGGGGAGTAAAATTTACATGCGGTGATATGTATAAATCTTAAGCGCACCTAAATATAATTTTAGGGCACCTTGGTCTTTCTTAAGAGTTTCTGCTGTAAGTTTTGCATCCTTGTTCTACACCAGATGTCCCTGTTTCACTATAATTCATATATTCTAAATGGCAGAAATCACAAAGAATCCTGTTGTTCCTCAGCCCTTAGCCTATATGCCGCGTATTCTCATCGGGATACTAATATGTCATTTAGCTTTGTACTGGGCTGTTCTCTGTCACATTCTTACAAGAATATTGAACCAAAGCAGGCAGCCATTAGCATTTAGTAGTAACAGAGGAAAAAAGAAACAAACACAAAAATGCCAAAGCATAAGATAATTAATCACTAAATGAAAGGTCATTTATAATTTGGGTATACAAAAGTGACATTACTAAAATTAATAATCAGGACTTCATAAACAGGATCTATTTTCCTGACAAAAGGTAGCCTACATCTACCTTGGTTGTATTAATGTGCTATTAAAGGCAATGTTGTTAGCCTAAAGACATGGTACTTTGCTAATGTGAAATGTTGCCTGAGGTTTACAAATGATAACACTTGATTGTTAACAGGCCACCCTATAAAATCAATTACCTCTGCTCTAAATATATTTTTAGTGGTTTTATAAATAATTTAAATGAAAGGCTATATAGTACTAGAATATTTCCATCGACCTCAAGAATAATTTTGTCATTGTAGTCCTGTGTCTTCATTAGAGGACATTTTTCATAGAGTTTAAATAGTTGTAAAATACAGTCCATAAAATTTTAACATCTACAAATCATGTGACTTCTTTAATTCTCTAGACAGTCTTATATTCAGACTATGTTAACATAATTTAAGAAGCCAAACCACGCCACCCCAATTCTTTCAATGGATTTAAGGAAGATCACAATAAACGTGAAAAATATTGGTATCACAGTAATGTAAAAAATATATATATATTCCAAGATTTAGAATAAATCAAACACTTAGCAAATATGAAACACTTTTAGAGGAAACTGTAGTTTGCTTATATATATAATATCAGCTGAATAACAATAGAAGTATGATGATCCCTCCTTATATATTGTCAACACTTTAATGATGTCAAAAGAGGTGAGACAAGTATCATTTATAAATAAAGTACCAAACAGAGCAGTGTATTAGTTAATCTCAGAAGGGAATATCCCCAGGATTTAGAAATGTAATACCTGTTATTTTATGAATTCTACCTTTGTTTTGTGATCTTTCATTTGTCACCACAATACAACAATGAATGCAAATCCTAGAAGTGTATCAGGTAGTATAGACCATGAGTCAGAGCTCCAGTGTCCAGTTACAGGTGAGACTGAGGTAGCCAGCCCCATGTATGAACTATGCAATCCCTTTCCTTGTTACAATCTATAAAGTATAATAAAATCTAAATGTCCGAATTTCACTCCTGCTAAGAAACTCCCACGTTTCAAAACGATGAAAACAAAGCAATCTGCATTTTGATTTGTTAAAGAATACCTTAATTTGTGGGACCAAGTGGTGTCAAAGTGAGTGAAGGAGGAAGGACATTCAAAGTGAAGAGTCAAACAGATTAAAAAAAAACAAAAACAACAACAAATGCTCACATATCCACAGTGTGATTCCAATTTGGAACAACAGTACTTTCACTTAAAAGTGTGTTAGGAAGATGAAACTCCTTTATCAATTATTACCATTTCTTTCTAAAATAATAAAAAATGAAATATTCACTAATAAATAATTGAACAGAAATGTGTTCTTTCAGAAAATGTCCGAGTAAAACATTTTAAATGAACTAGTATCTAAAACTATCCAATAGTTTTTTTTTTTCTTTTAATTTTACCATGTTTATTCAGCAATGGTTTTCTAGGCAATGTAGCATTTCATCTTTAGGGAACCACAGGAAGGATTGTAGGGGGTGACGTTGTGTATGATAATAGAAACTTTGAAGTAGACCAGAAATAAAATTGCTGCTCATTCATCCATTCACTCCTTTATCCTGAAAATGGTCTGTTGATCTAGTTTGCCAATGGATTTTATAGTAAATGCCAAGGCAAACTACCTTGCCCCAGAAGTTGATTTATTCATGAACCAAACCTGCAGATATGGACTGGCCCAAATCAGCCTGAGAAGCAGAAAGCACATCTGGGTGGAAGTGATATTTGTCTATGAGCCCAGCACTCAGACAGCAATCTGACCTTAATAGCATCTCTCCTTCCTTTTCTCTCTTCTGATAAAACTCCTTATGAGTTTAACTTTTAGGAGGTTAGCATTTATAGTTAAAAAGTAATTGTTATACTACTTTTGAATATCTGTAAACAAGAAGGTCCATTACTAGACTGTTTTGATTTGCAAATATAGGGTCCAAGGAAGTGTAACTTACTAACTAAGCAAATTGCTCTGGGGCCAGTTGAATGGTTCCAAATCCCAACCCTACCACATTATCAGGTGGCTTTAAAGAAGCTCTCTTTTTCCATCTGTAAAACAATTAGAATAGTAACACCTATTTTGCAAAACCATTGTAAGAAGTAAACAGAATATTGTATTTTAGATATTTAAGAGAGAGTTCCTTAACACACACACTTTACTTTGTTATTTTACTTTGTTATTTTGTATAACTTTACTTTGTTATTTTATTGATGCAAAAGATTCTAAAAAGAAAAACCCAACAGAGGTAGCTAAGAACAGACAACCAAATGTGCAATTTTGTATAAGGCAGAAACTTCATATAAGCATCGTCTTTGTATCTTAATATAGTGGGCATGACCTTGTGCAATTTTATATCTCTCTTATCCTTCTCTTGGCTGAACTTGCTTAGAGGATTCCTAGAAAGGTGATTTTTTTTTAAGGAATAGACCTCAAGTTCAGAGGAAGATCTATAGCTTTTATAATCCTCAGGTCTCCAAAACCCTCCTTAAATCCTCAGGAATAGGTTAAAAGAGGCCTGTATGTGGATTTGTTGACTGATGAATAGATTAACAAACATTTTCATTCATCTAAAATCAGGCATTCATTTAGTGTCTTGTCCTCTAGGAGCCTATAGTCTAGTGACAGCCACAGAGAAAGCAAACATTAGAAAACAACATGATGTTGCTGCAGTGGAATTTTTAAGCTGATAATGGAACACATCTTAAAAGTCCCCAATGGAATCACCAGCAATCAGGGAGAAGACAGGTGCTGAAGTGTGAGGAGTGAAATTTGAGGGAATGAGAAAATATCAGGCAGGGGAAGAGCATATGTGAAGACAAGTAATTTAGAATAGTTGGAAAATCAAGTGCAAGATTTAAAATAAAGCCGGAGTGATAGTCACGGAGCAGGAAATAATAAAGAATCAACAATAAATGATGAAGATGCTAAACATGAAGAAATACTTCTGCAGATAATGAGTTGCAGAAATCTTTAAGGGAGGCTATTAGCCTGTGATATGGCATAAAGGGGAGAATCTAGCATGGAGAGGATCAAGACTACATATTTTGATATAAAATGTAAAGTTGAAAACAAAGGATGCCCACAATTGTTTTGTTTTTAAAATTTTTATCTTAAGCACCTAAGTTATTTCTAACTTTAAAACATTGATGGAATAGGAACTAGGAACTAACTCAAGAGACTGAAAAGCAAAAGAACATTAAACATAGAAATGGAGAGTCTATCAAATAAAAGGTCTTGACCTGAATATTAACTGTAACAAAGAAAAAAAACAAAAACAACAACAGAAATATCCAAGCTATAGTATTGGATGTAGATGGGAAAATGGTAGAAAATAAAGTAGAAGAATAAAACGGATCAGTGGAAATCTCCATTTTGACTGGTGGGCCTAAGTGACATTCGGGGTCTCTGATCTCTGAGCTTAATTTACAGCCAGTGTTTAGCAATCCCTGAAATAATCGGGTGTTTTCATTTCTCATGCAGAGATCTTGATAGTGGCTTTATTTCTTGTTGGGAAAGGATTGGAGGAGTCATTACAATGCACATTCATGTCAATATTGTAGCATCACTTCTTAAGGAGGCCTGGACTCCCATTCATGGGTATTTACAGTCTTATGTCTGAAAACTAGATAGACCACTGAGGCAACATTAATCAGATTTTTTTTCCCACAAGGCCTAGAAGCTTCCTTGTTGTTGATCGAGTAATATTTTAAATCACAATGACCTATTTTTTCCCTAAATACATACTGATCTATTAGACATGTGGGAATAGGGAATATATGGTAGTTTTGGGCTATAAGCAAGGAGGCAAGAATCAGCCTGGGATTTCGAAAATGTGCACTAGCTGTGCACTGGGATGCCATGATTTATTTCCCACTCTCCGTGGTTTTGCATGTGGATTTATACACACATAAGCACACACACATCTCAACACAGAGGTGTAGTTATGGGTTAACAAAGCTCTCAATGTTTTTGTCCTATCCGAGTTTTGGTTCCCTTTCACTTTTGTAATCTGGCATTTCATGCCTGTTACTGAATTTATATATGGTTCTGAAAATGGTGATGATTTATCAGTAACTCCACAACCATAGAACTAGTAAAGTTTTTAAATGATACTCTAGTCAGTAACAGTTTTACAAATATCAAAAACAGAAGAAACCAGTATTGGAATTTTTTTTTCATTGTAAATATACCACAGTTACAATATTTTGTTTTGGTAATTTCTTTTCTTTTCTTTTCTTTGCTTTGCTTTGCTTTGCTTTGCTTTTCTTTGCTTTGCTTTGCTTTGCGTCTTTCCTTTCCTTTCCTTTCCTTTCCTTTCCTTTCCTTTCCTTTCCTTTCCTTTCCTTTCCTTCTTTCCTTTTCTCTCCTCTTCTCTTCTCTTCTCTCTCTTCTCTTCGCTTCTCTCTTCCTTCCTCCCTCCCTCCCCTCCTTCCTTCCTTCCTTCCTTCCTTCCTTCCTTCCTTCCTTCATCTTTGACACTTTGTTGGCCAAGAAGCCTTTCCTCAATATAATAACCATTACTGTATTTTTATCTTATACCTCACTGAACACATTACTATATGGAAATAAGTCATTGATAAATAATCCAGAGCTATGTATAATGCTACTCAATCTACATATAAACACTATGGAAACTATCATGTAACTGAGGAGGCAATGAAATGAGATATTGTCATTGTGAGCTAACATAGTTCCCTACTCAAAGGTAAACCATAAGTTATACTCAAGCTCAAGACTAACTTAAAACATTAAATAAGAAGGAATATCAAGGTGAATTGCGGGTTGCCTGAGTTAAAGAGTTGAATCTAATATTTTTTGAATTTATAGAATAAAACAAAAATAGAAACGTTGATTACTGTAAAGCTTTTATTGGTTATTCATTATTTCATGAATGAAAAGAAAATGTAATTGAAGCTAAGCAGAAAAAAAGCATGAAGGTGATTTTTAGCACTGAGGATAAACAAAGGTACATTTTATTTTTTGGTGCAAAGTAAATGCTGGAGGAAGTCACCAACATCAAGCAAAGCTGGGATGCAATCTGTATTCAGAGATTCCAGCCTGATTAAGTCAGGAGCCAGATGGTCTATCTGGACAAACACAATATCATGAAAATTAGGCCAACTAGGTGTTTGGTTGTTTTATTGAGCTACAAGGAGATGAAGCGAGAGGAATGTTTTTCTCAGTAAGCCTTGGCCTCTGGAATCTCATTTGTTATTTAGTAAGATGGCTTAATACAGTTACATGCTGTGTTGCCCGTGAATTCAGCAAATGAAGACTTCAGTCTCAATGGAAGCCTTGCCACTACTCCTTTACAAATGGCTCTGCCAGAGCTAACAAGGGACTGTGACAATATAATAAATAGAGAGAGCCAGATCTTATTACATTGAGGGCCAGGTTACCATTGGCTCCTCAGTTTTCTTTAACGAGGCTTTTATACAACCATACGATTCTTGCAGTTGGTCCCTAATGGGAGAAGAAAGATGCCTCAGGGTGTTTACCTTTAAAAAGACAGGTGCAAGAAAGTCCCATTAGCTGAAAAATACAAATATCCACCTATAGCCATCCCATCTATATGATTTGTTATTCTCGGAGTTCTCTTAAACTAGTATGTAGGGGACACTCTTAAGACCATCAGTGAAAGCTTTCAGTGTTGTAGGGATGAGCACAGATTAAAAGAGATCTACTTTGCAGGCACAACAGAGACACTGTAGGGATGGTGCTTAAAGAAACACTGCCTAATAAATTTCCCCAGCCCAGTTTAAAACCAGAAATTCAACTTAACTTTAGAAAAGATCATGGAAATGGAAACATTCAGAAGGCAGCCCAAATTACAGACAATCCAAAGTCCAGGTAATAACAAGAGACCTTCAGCCTACTATAGTAAATGCTCATACTTACAGGGTATGCTCCAAATTTGCTTGGACTTATAATTAGCCTGACTCATCTATAGCCAAATCAAGGTGTATTAATTCACAGCAGTTTATAGCACCCAAGATTTACAAAGGTATATCTCAGGGAAACATTCCATACCCTGCACCCCTTAATCAAACCTGACTTCATAGATAACCAAGCATTTGAAAATATTATTGGGGCGCCTGGGTGGCTCAGTCAGTTGAGCGCCCGACTTTGGCTCAGGTCATGATCTCACAGTTCGTGAGTTCGAGCCCCGCGTTGGGCTCTGTGCTGACAGCTCAGAGCCTGGAGCCTGCTTTGGATTCTGTGTTTCCCTCTCTCTCTGCCCCTTCCCCACTCATGTTCTCTCTCTGTCTCTCAAAAATAAGTAAATGTAAAAAAAAAATTAAAAATATTTATATTAGTTCATTATTTTTTGAGATGTAATCAGATTAGATGGATATATCCCAATAAATTTAAAATACCACACTAATATCTTATATGTGCCCTGCTCTTTCTAAAAATTTATTGTTTTTATCTCTGACATTTTCACAAATTTAAGATTAGACTACCTGCATAATTTACCAGAAGCAGATTCAGAAAAATCAGAAGCTAGCATGAGTATAGTCCGGGGACAATATCAGCAAAACCAAAAATAGGCAAACGTGAGGACCAAAGTCTGAGGGACACTGACACTTAGAACCAATAAGGAGAAACAAATAATAATGTATGGTAAGCTAAATTAGAAAGTGAATATCAGATGGGGATAAAATGTCAAATAGGGACAATATCCCACAGAGCAGTTCCTTTTTGAAAACCTGCCAGTAGTAATACTAAAAATATGATGGAAGTACATACACACGCGCGCGTGCACGCACACACATACACACACGCACACACACACACACAAGTAACTGTATGGCGGTGATGTATGTGTGAATTCATTGGATTATGGTAATCATTTTACAATATATGTATTTATCAATCCATCACATTGTATACCTTATACTTATGCAATTTTAATTTGTCAGTTAATACCTCAATAAAGGTGGAGAAAAATATGATCGGACCAAACTATCTAAAGGGTCACTGTGTGTAGTGCTGCAACAGAGCCCTGGGGGAAAGGGCGGGAGTGGTAGTCATTCTCACAAGACTGAAGGAAGTACCTTTTCCAACATTTTAGAAACAATTACAGCTATGCCATGTGCACCAGTTCAATGGCAGTTATGTCTGCACCTTCCTCAGTGGATGTATAGGAGAGGGTACAAAGCATGTAGGAGTTAATCACTGTACTGGTGTGCCAGAAAATGCCTGCTCCCCTCTACAGTCAGCCCCACTGTACTGGTGTCATCATGTCCTTTAGTCTTTTGAAGTGAAGGCTGCTGTCCTGTCATCCTCTCCTACCCATACAGAGATTTTTTTTGAGTGTTTAATTATTTTTGAGAGAGAGAGAGAGAGAAAGAGAGCATGAGCGGGGGAGGGACAGAGAGAAAGGGGGCCAGAGGATCCAAAGCAGGCTCTGTGCTGACAGCCTTGAGCTCAATGTGGGGCTCAAACCCATGTACTGTGAGATCATGACCTGAGCTGAAGTTGGACACTCAACCGACTGAGCTACCCAGGGCACCCACAGAGATTTCTCAGGCCTAGTGTTCACTCTCTCATCCCTTCAATCAAGCTTCAGAACCTAATCTCAAATTAGGTTGGTCTGATCTAGAGGGGAGATCATACAGGTAATACCTCAAGAGAATTTCTCTCTCCCTCTGTCTCTCCCCTTCTCCCCATCTCTCTCTTTCATACACATGCACCACTTAGAAAAAAATAAATTGATTTTAAGCATTAAGAGTAGTATCTGACTTTTGAAAAAATGAAATCTAAATAATCCAAAAAAATAATAGCCATTAGACTCAAACTTTAAGAATATAAGTGGTACAATTAGCTGACATATTACATAAAGGGGGTTACATACTAGCCTATATAGTCCAAATATTGGCTTCAGGAGGATGAATTAATGTATTTAAGCAAAGGATATAAATAATCCAAAAAATTATTTGTCAACACCTGAAAATGGAAAGTGAACTAGAAGAAAGGAATAAATGGTTTCTCATATGGCCTTTCCTAACCTTAAAGATGACTAAGAATTTCATCCATGATTAAATATCTCTTATAATATTAACCTAAAACATTTCTAGGAAATTAATCATACTAGTTCCAAGATACGTGAGAGTCCATCTAAGCACAATGCAATAGATTAAATTCCTTCATCTATTGTTGAAAGTGTTTATAGAGCAATATGTGACCAATATTGACAAACTGCAGAAGACAAAGGAATGGACATTATCATGTTCATCCTTGGATAGCTATACAAATTACTGCGTATCAGTGTAAAAGACAATGGCTCTCCCAAGTTGAGGTTTATATACCTCAACAGACAGTGTAAAAGACAACTGGCTCTCCCAAGTTGAGGTTTATATACATACTAAGAATTCCTTGCATGGCTATAAATGTCTGGAGTGCCAAACGACTGAGACAGTCAAGGATGTGCCTGGGAGTCATAAGACCTTCATTATGCTTTAGATAATAATACTTCATAGTATTTGATGCATAGTCTCTTTTGAAACCTAGGCATAACCAAGAAACAGACTCTTAATTATAGAGAACAAACTAAAGGTTACCTGATGGGTGGTGAGCGGGGGGGTGGGTTAAATATGTGATGGGGATTACAAAGGAGCACTGGGTGTTGTATGAAAGTGTTGAATCACTATATTGTACACCTGAAACTAATATTACACTGTATATTAATTAACTGGAATTTAAATAAAAACTTAAAAAATAAAAGCTAAGCATATTTGTTCAACTTGAAGCCCGTTTGTCTCTTGGGTTGATTGAAAATCTGAGATCGATATCCCTGCTCCTAATAGAATAAAGGAGCCATAGGAATGAAGAGAATTAAAAAGCATTTGTAAATATTCTACAATGACTGGCCAAAGTGAACCACTTCTTTGAAGCTACCATTTCTAGTAATAATTTCTTTGTGTTTAGTCATCCTTTACTGCATATCTCTAAGGCATTTTGACTTACGGGTCTCTAATCCCTCCATATTGAAACACTCATCAAATCATGGTTCTCTATTTCTCTTCCAGGGAATGATCACACCTGTTTCCCCTTGGCCATCTCCCTGTAAGCAATCTGATATGAGCCTTTATCCTGACTAAACTTTGTGCTTCTAATATAGTTGCCAATTGTTTTTCCTTTAGGCACTTAGTTTTTTCTCCACTTTTCAAAAGGAATATTTATTTAATGAGCCTCTTAGCACAGTGAGCCTAAAAGAGATTCATAATTCAGTGAAAGGCTTAATTCAAAAACGTCAACATTTCATTGAAACACCAAGACCAACATAAAATTATCACCATTGGGTGTCAATTTTCCTAATTAACTTTAAACAAAGTCAACTTGGATGTGCCCTAGAGGATACTAAATGAAATAAACGAGACATAGCAAGTCTGCCAAATGTTTTACTTTGAATTGTAGTACATCTTCTCTATGCGTTTTACACTAAAAACAAAACAAAAGCATACAAAAACAGATACTAACAGTGTTCAGTATAATGTGGTTACAAACACAATTGAAACTGATTTAGTAAATGTCTTTACTACCTTAAGTAAACTTCTTTTTTTTGTTGTTGGAAAATACTGAAGCTAAAAATTCCACAAACATGGGGTACCTGGGTGGCTCAGTCGGTTAAGCATCTTGAATTCGACCCAGGTCATGATCTCCCAGTCTGTGAGTTTGAGCTCTGTGTTGGTCTCTGTGCTGACAGCTCAGAGTTTGGGGCCTGCTTCAGATTCTGTGTCTCCCTCGCTCTCTGCCCCTCCCCCACTCACACTCTGTCTCTCTCCCTCTCTCAAAAATAAATAAACATTAAAAAATCAAAAACAAAAATAATAAAAATTCTAAAAACAAGCCTTTATTTCTAGATGTAATGAGTTTTATTAATAATCATAATTATATAGGCTAGCATTTTCTGATTACTTATGTTCAGGGCACTAATCTCTACTTTTTTTGTAATTTTTTTTTCAATTTTTTCAAAAGCTCTTTGGTAGTTGCAATTATTCTTATGTTGGTATAGCCACAAGGAAATAGAAGACTAATTCATTTGCCCACGTTCATCATTCTAGGAAGTAGTTTGGTTAGATTTGAAAACCATGAACACATGACAATTTCTAATATTGTAATAACCAAGATTAATTCCATTTCTCCAATGCGTTTTACTGGAAATATCAGTGCCTTCCTTTTGTTCTTCCCATTCCTTCAGATATGTAGCTTTCACTGCCACAAAAATTTCTCTTAGGCCTTGGTTACCTATAAAATGTATCCTTGAAAGCCACTGTTTTGTTTTTTTTTTTTTCTAATGAAATATTCATCTTTTTTCTGGCCCTTAAACTGCCCTAATCTAACTGTGAACTGCTACAGGACAAACGTGAAGGTATTAACTGGCCCAGTTATGCAAGGCCCTTCCTGACCTAACGGGAAGTCTATTCAACCTTACATTCAAGGTCCGTCCCCAACATCACACAGTTAACCTTGTTGTATGCTAGTTGTGAGCAGAAGCCTTTGCTAGGTCAAACCAACCTATGCACTGCTCTCAAATCACCTTTATTTTGCTGGTGCCCTTCTTCTTTCTGTAATAATTTACTCATTATTCACTGTGTATTGTAATGATCCCATTTTCTCAGATCTCAAAATTTCTATGTCTTCAAAATTCACTGGAGTAACTTCTGATCTCTTCAAGCAATACAATACCATTCATATTTTTGATCCCCTATTTTTTGTCCTAAAGGTTTTTGTCCTAAAGGTTTTGTCCTAAAGGTTAGTCTTCAAAATTCACTAGAGTAACTTCTGATCTCTTCCAGCAATTCAATACCATTCATATTTTTGATCCCCTATTTTTTGTCCTAAAGGTTATGTATGTACATTGTGCTTGATACATTTTGATTATTTCTGTTCTGCTATTTGAGATTGAGATATCCTCACTGGTCTAATCCAAATGTTTTTAGTAGCACAATCTCTTGACGAGTGCCTGTTCAAATAGGAAAAAAAAAATCGTCTTTAACATCATTATTGTTTCCATTCTGTCCCTCCTTGATCTTGGTAGATAACTTTCTTAAGTATTTTTAAAGAAATTCTTCCTAGATACAATAGATCAAGTGGTAGCTGTGAACATGGGCTGAAATTGAGAACAATTGGCTGTGACCTGAACTGCAACTGTGCGCTTCACGTGATGGGTCTGGACTGGGGAAATGGCACAAAGGGGAAAGGCAAGGTACGACAAGCTTTTCTATTCTCCCGTATATTTCATAGCCTTTCGACTTTTCTGTCCACAAATTAATTGATACTGGGTTCTCTCCTTTTCAATTCCTTAATAAGTGTTATATTTCCACAAAAATCTTATAACAACATATCTATTTTACCCAGAGATAGCTCAATTCTCCTGAGAATTAGTCAATAATCATAGAAACTTATAATGCCAAGCAGTATTGGTGATAGATAGAAACCAGTGAAGGAATACTATTTTAATAAAGACAATAAAGGGAATCAAAACTAGTAACAGTTGATTTTCCTATACTAATGAATTTTCCCTCTTTGTATAATCCCCAATATTTGTTCTCTAATGTCCTTGGCTACTGTCAAAACAAAAAACATTAGGCAGATAATTGTCAATGCTGCCAAACACTGGCTCTTTTAGTTTGAATTCTCATTTGCATCTTTGTTTTATACACATGATGGAAGACATAATCAGAAAAGGCTTATATTCCTAAGAGACGCTATCTTTAAAATCAGTTATTGGGCCTTCCTAAAAGCATTTTTGCTGAATTAATCCTTTCAGAATTGTTTAAAATTGTTCAAGGATAGCAATGAAATTACCTTATGGCATTGCAATAAGGTCACTTTCTGTTTCACCTGAATGATTTTAAAAATACTCAGGTACATTCTCTCCTGTGCCTCTAATGTTTTTAACAAGCAGACCACAAAAATTTATTTATTTATTTATTTATTTATTTATTTATTTATTTATTTACTTTTTGCCCAATAGCTGCTTCTTTCATGCAGTACCAGGTACATTCCACAGATTTTATTTTCTTCCTTCATAAGGGTGGTTTGGTTGTCTGGGCTAGGCTTCAGGTAATGATAAACATTCATATTAACATGAATATTTCTATTATAGGAGTTAACGAATAATGAGATCCCCCAAAACATGATAAATTCCATGCAAATTTGTAGAAATAATTTTTTTATTAAACTAAATAGAAGTTAATTATGAATCTCTCAGTAGGAAAATAATAGTATAAAGGGAAGATTTCATTAGATTGCTATCTACATAGGAGTGAAAGGGCTGAGACCTAAAACACCAGATCATCTTAAGTGAAAGAATCTATTCATAATCAACATTTGCTGAATACCAGCTATATGAAAAGCAGTCTGAATTATTATGGGACAGCAACAGTGAGCTTTTGTTCTTATACTTAGAGAACTGAAAATATAGCTGGGTAGATAACATTGTATATAAACATTTATGAAATATTGTTAGAAATTAAACAAAGAAGTAAAAACCAGCAATCCATGAAGAACTGGCCCATTTGAGATTTTAGGTTATAGACTATATTTATTTCAATGTGGAACTTATCCATAAATTCAGTAAAGCATGAAAATCCATCCTAAATTCTAGTCACAGCTCCATTAGAAGACAGCCAAATCACCTGAACAAAATATCTCATGCCTCCAGCAGCAATACATAATCTCATTTAATTAAGTTTAATAAATATTTCCTGCAAAATTTGCAAAACACTAAGGAATGTATCAAAACATATATGTTTCTTTCCTTTGTGTCCATTATACTTATTTGAAGAAAAAATTAATACACATAAAATTACTTTAATGTTAGGTATTAGGAAAACTAATTGTCCACTATCATCTGCCTTACAAAGCCCTAAATCTAGTGTTTAATGGTTTTCAATAAAATGTATGAAATAATTGAATAGATGAATGGATATGAACCTGAAACTTCAAAATCCACTAATGACATACAACTAATTAGCTGTAGATAGAGTAAAATGACTATTTGCTTCATATTTGATTTAAATCAACTGTAAGTGTGTATAAGCCTGTCATCTGTAAATTCAATCATCTAGGAGAGTACCAGATACTTTCCACAGAATACACAAGAGGCAGTGGTCTTAAGATACATACATTTTTAAACTGTGTTACGTTTACAGTTCACTTTTAAAAATACTCTACTTATAAAACATCTTACCATTTCTAAATTAAAAAAAAATCTTATTGAAGTATAACTAGCATACAATGTTATATTGGTTTCAGGTGTACAACATAATGATTCAACAATTCTATCACTCAGTGATCACCACGGTAAGTGTAGTCACCATCTGTCACTGAACATTATTATTACAGTCTTATTGACTGTATTCCCTATATTCATCGCCACAATCTTCTTGTTTTGTAACTGGGAGTTCGTACCTCTTAATTCCCTTTATTTATTTCGCTCATCTTTCCACTCACCTCACCTTTGACAACCACCCATATGTTCTTTGTATTTAAGAGTCTGTTTTTTGTTTGTCTCTTTTTTTCTTTGTTTATTTTTGTTTTTACATTCCATATATGATCATATCTGAAATATGATGATACATGATCATATATGAAATATAATGATAATCATATGTTACTTGTATTTCTCTGCTTTATTTCACTTACCATTATATTCTCTAGGTCCATCCATGTTGTTGCAAACGGCCAGATCACATTGTTGTGGCTGTTGTTGTTTTTGTTTTGTTTTTATGGCTGAGTAATATTGATATTACAGTATTATTATATATGTATGTATATCTCACATCTTCTTTATCCATTCATCTACTAATGGACAATTTGCTCCCATATTTTCGCTACTGTAAATAAACATTAGATTGCATATATTTTTTGAATTAGTGGAAAACACTTTATCTTTAAAGGCCTAGATGCATCATTATTTATAAAACACCTCAAAATGCAGTCTAATCTTCTCGAGACATTAAAAAAATATCCACCACCTTTCCATGTCCTTATTAAAGGCCTATAGCTGCCCACCTGATTTTGTAAAATAATCATTCTAAAATTTATATTGAACACATTCAAAAATTTTTAATTATGAAAAAAGTACTATAAGTAATATAATGACTCTTCAGTATTAACTCCTAAAATATTTGCAAATCATATATCAAATAAGGGGTAATGTCCAAAATATATAAAGCACTCACACAATACATTACCAAAAAAAAAAAAAAAAAAAAGACTAAACAATGGACAAAAGAACTGAATAGACACTTTTCCAAAGAAGACATACAGATGACCAGCAGATACATGGAAAGATACTCAATATCACTAATCATAAGGAACTATAAGTTATTAGAATGGCCATTATCAAAAAGATAAGAAACGGTAAGTATTGGTGAGGGTGTGAAGAAAAGAGAACCCTTGTGCACTGTTGACGGGAATGTAAATTGGTGGAGCCGCTATGGAAAAGGAGTAGAGAGGTTCCTCAAAAAGTTAAAAATAAAACTAACTTATAATCCAGCCATTCCACTTTTGCATATCTATTCAAAGAAAACTAATACACTAATTTGGTAAAATATATGCACTCCCATGTTCTTTGCAGCTTTGGTTGTTTTTTCAGAATAGATTTCTAGAAGTGGAATCGCAAACTTTTCACTTACAAATTTTTACAACTTTAAATTAAAGCAGGTAACTAAAAAGTATTATCTTTTACTGTGGGTGTGTACAGATTAGTGCTCTGTTGCCTCAAATATGTGAACATAGTAGTGTCCATTTAATTGTCTGTATCTGGAGGAATTTTCAATAATACAAAAAATATAATTAAAAAATTATTAAAAACATTGAAGTGTTACTTTAGAAAATCTTCACTTAATGCCAATGGAAACCATAAAGGAGAAATAGAAGACAAAAAAAGAAAAGACCTAAGATATATAGAAAGCAACGCGTAAAATGTCTGGCGTAAACCAACTATACTAATATTGACATTATGTGTGAATGGATAAAACAATCCAATCAGGCAGACACTGTTAAAATGAAAAAGAAAACAAGATCCCGTTAAATGCTACCTGCAAGAGACAAACTTCAAATTCAGAGATACAAAGGAGTTCAAAGTAACAGGATGGAAAAATTATATTATACAAAAAGCAACCATAAGAAAGGTGAAGTAGTTAAGCTAACATAATAAAAAATAGACTTTAAAACAACAAAAAAAGTTACTAGAAAGAGACATTTTTAATGTGAAAACAGTTAACCCATCAGAAAGTTACAACAATTATAAGCATATATTAAAAAATAGGCCTAAAATACATAGAGCAAAATCTTACAGATTAAAGAGAGGAATAGAAATGTCAACATCACACTTTCAATAATGAATACACGCAAGCAGAAGATCAGCAAAGAACTAGAACACTTGAATAATAAAAATCAAATAGACCTGACAGGTACATAAGGAATGCTCCATATGACTATAGCAGGATACATATTTTTAAGCGCCCATGGAACATTTTCCAGGATAGATCATATGCTAAGAAATAAAAGAAACCTAAATATATTTAAAGGGTTGAAATATTGCAAAGTCTGTTCTCTGACCACAATAGAATTAAACTAGAAATTAACAATGGAGGTAATCTGGAATATTCTCAAATTATATGGTAATTAAACCACACACCTAAATAACTAATGGGTGAAGAATAAATCACAAGGTAAATTATAAAATACCTTGAGATGAATGAAATGAAAAACAAAATCCCCAAACTTGTGGGAAGTGGGTAAGGCAGTGCTCAGAGATATTTTTATCTAAAACTGCCGAAATTAAAAAAGATTTCCAATCAGTTATCTAGCCTTAAGACACTGGAAAAATAAGAGTAAATTAAACCAAAGCAAGCAGAAGAAAAGAGATAATACAAAATAAAATGAAATTCAATAAAAAGAGAGTCAAAAAATAACATGAAGAATTATTTACATCAACAGTTGATTCTTCAAAAAGGTCAACAGAATTGCCATTTAGTTAGACGGACCAAGAAAAAGAAGAGAAAAAAAAAAAACTAAAATTACCGATCTCAGCCATTAAACACGGAATACCACTACTGAGCTAACATGAAGTGAAAGGAGATGACCCTGAATAGATCCGTAATAAGAAAGGCATTGAATGAGAAAGCAAAAAGTTACCCACAAAGAAAAGCACAAGCCCATATGGCTTCGCTGATGAATTCTATCAAACATTTAAAGAAGAATTAATCCCACTTTTTCACAATATCTTCCAAAAAATAGAAAGGAGGTAATATTTTCCAATTGATTTCCGAAGCCAGTATTTCACTGATACCAAAACCAGGCAAAGACATCACAAGAAAACTACATTTTGTAGTTGCTTATACCTGTGATGTCATAGCTAAGAAATGATTGCCTAATCTAAAGTCACAAATATTTACTCCTATGTTTTCTTTAAGGAGGTTTGTAATTTTATATCTATCTTTATATCTATCTTTGTATTTTTATATCTATGATCATTAATTTATATCTATGATCATTTTTCAGTTACCTTTTGTGTTCTGAGTCTTACGTCCATACCACAATGCACACATACTGAGTAGGAGAGGCATATTTTCTCAAGGACGATTAGGACATAGGTATATGTATATAGGGTATGGTATACCTATATGGTATATAGGTGAACATAGATACAGAAGTCCATCACTCTTGGATAAGGGACTTTCTCCTCTTATCATGAATTTTCTCATCTGTAAAACATGAAGTATGATTCTATATTAATAATCTTGACCTGTAAATGTTGTTAAGAACTAAGATGACTAAGTTTAATGCCACCTGTTGCATGGCATTTATTTAAGACTGTTAACTAATATTTTTATGTGTTCAAAAAAACTACAGGAAAAATATTTAGCAATCAAAAAATCTTATATATTTTAATGCTACTATTAACTCTTTGCTTTTATTAGAATGTTGTATGACTATGCGAGACCTGATATATTCTTCTAGAAGGTACCTTCCTCTTAGTCATGTACTATAGTATACAAAATTCAGAATCACTTGGTGTGTTGTTTTTTGTTGTTGTTGTTTATACAAAAGCATTTCTTTTATATATGAAAATAAACTTTTTTTTATATTTATTGGTATGAACTCTATTCAACTGAGACCTTTTGCAAGCTTTGGCATCAAGGGATGTAATTATTTTCTCTGATAACAGCCTTGAGGGCCCAGGGTTATTGTATTCATCAAAATCCCTTTTGGGACATGCTGCAAGTGAGAGAGGAGGCTCATTCCTGCCTCAGAACTCCTCCCCATTACTGGATTTTAGAAGTCTGTTATGCTGCCCTTTATATGTACAGCTAGAATACTCTCTCTGACAGAGCTATACCTGCATGTATACTAACTTTTCTCACTGCCTTCTCTGCTCCAGCATGACATATTTTCTCTCTCATTAACTATGTTTCATGGCTGCATTAAACTGTAATGTGAGTCTGTAGCCTCAGGCAACTCACAATTAGCCTCCATTCCATTTTCAAAAACTACCTGGTCAGACTTCAATACCCCACTTTATAGTTTGCTCTAAATTCTAGAGGCTTATAGCCCCTGCCTGAAGACAATGCTTTCAGGACTACACAGTCCCAACTAGGTCTATCCCACACCCTACGGTGGCTACATTCTGTGTATCCTATTTAATTTTAAAGTCCTGCGTTTTTTGCTTATGCTCACCTTACCCCCACCTCACCCTGTATTCTTATTCTTCTGCAGAACATTTTGCATGCGTGATTTCTTTGACTTACTAATTTAGACATAATTAGTTTGGAATTCGACATACCTAATTTTCCATTGTGTATTCGTTAAACTCTGTCTTTAACTTTCTAAAAATTTGAGACTTCCATGTAAAATGTTAATCTAGCTTCCAGGAAGCTCATCAGTGCTTTAGGGGAAAGCACGTGAATCCAATCCGTCAATATCCTTCTTAGATTTTTTTTTTTTTTTAATATCAACTTATTTGATTTGATTTAAAAAAAAAAAAGAAAGAGGGGCACCTGGGTGACTCAGTCGGTTAAGTGTCTGACTTTGGCTTGGAACATGATCTGACGGTTTGTGGGTTCAGGCCACGCGCCGGGCTCTGTGCTGATAGCTGGGATCCTGGAGCCTGCTTCGGATTCTGTGTCCCCCTCTCTCTCTGCCCCTGCCCTGCTCACACTCTATCTCTGTCTCTCAAAAAGTGAATAAACATTAAAAATAAATAAATAAATAAATAAATAAATAGGAAGAAAGAAAGAGAAAGAAAGAAAGAAAGAAAGAAAGAAAGAAAGAAAGAAAGAAAGAAAGAAAGAAAAAAGATCTCTTGGGCTTACGCAAGTCAGAATTGATTTCTGTGCTTTGCAACCAGAAGATATCCACTCATTTGCCTGTAATAGCTCTAATTTTCACCACACACCAATGTAATAACCTCTACAGTTTCAATCATTTTCTTACTCTTGAGAATTAAAGAAGCACCAAGTAATATGAAATTGATCCTGGGAAATATGTCATTGCCTTTAGTTAATGGTCAATTGTAACATCTTCCCCAAACATACTAAATGATGCTCATTTACCTAAGTTCTAAGACAGCAGAAGTTATGCATCTTCTTCCTAAGGTGATTATATATATACTTTTTGGTGCTTAATGTTGTCGTTAGAAATCACAAATTGCTTGCAAAGTAATCTTAGCCCAGATGCTTTATGCCTGATGTGGGAAATGGGACCTTAAAAGCTCTCCCTCACTATTCTTCTCCTTATTTTCTCTGCACTGGTCACAATTAGGAAAACGGCAGCTGCTTCCACTTACTGCCTCACTGTTTCAGAATTATACTGGACATCGATGATAATGTCCTTCCTCTTGCCTCTTTATGGAGCATGCAACTGAGTCTGAAAGAGAGCAAGAAAAACATCTATGAGAGCATCTTGCTGATGATTAGATAATTCAAAAGACCTAGTGGTGTCTAGAACTGGATGGAGTTCATAGTAGCCGAGACTGTTGCTCCCTCTGTGATATAGAAAGAGTAAAGAGATGTGGATTACTCTAATTAAAAAAAATGTGTAGGCATGCTGTCAGACCAGAAGGGATTTTAATATACAAGCAGCGACTGCATGTGTTTGACATACACAGTGACAGTTTGAAAGGCTTTTTTACATTCACCACATTTTCATTAAAATTGAGCATGTAAAACTAGACATTCTATTACCGGATCATAAAACCAATATGTCCCTTGTTGTACCTCGAAACAAGATTTTCACAAATTTGCAACTGTAAGAATGTAACCTTGGGAAAGGTTCTCAGGGGCCAATCAAAAGTTAATACAAAAATGTGCTTAAGAAAAAGATTTTTAACTGAAAAAAAAAAAAAAAAGATTGTGTTGTTTCCTAAACAGCATTATCCAGCAGAAATAAAATGTCTAAGTTTTCATAAAACGAATCAATAATCATATTTATTCTGAATATTTGTAATATTTTATTAATAAATATTAAGTTATATATTAAATATAATATATATTTATATATTTATATAATATACTATATTAATATAAGAATACATTATAATGCTAGCTTGTAACAACATCAGTACATAGAAGGAAACAATTTTTAAATCTGCTTTTAAGAAAGATAAATTCATCCAAAAGTAAGAATAAATTTCAGAATAATTGAAAGTAAATTAGATTCTGAGTTTACATCTGTGATTTTGATCCCCTCTTTCATTTAGTATTACCTTTTTCACATCTCATTCAATCTGTCTTGCTTTATTGCCTCTTTTATTGAATCAACACCATCGTGGTCTCCTACTTAGCTAGGTATTTCCGTAGACTTCACTAATAAAAGTTTATATTCAAAATTGTTTTAGTTTAACCAATTATCTTCACAATAAATATTGATTTTTACTTAAAAATTAGATGAAGGCCATATGAAGGATGAAAAGCTAGCATAATGACCTCATGCACTCATATCTAAGATTGTGCTTTTGACATTTGCTTTGATGCCAATGGAAGTTACTTCCATAGTAATTATAGAAACAGATTATACCTGGATTAGAGTCATTTCTATTAGCGATTGCTGGTAAGGAATATATATCATGTATTATAATAAACACTAATTATGCCAACTGTGTAGCAATAGATTTCAAATGGTATGATCCAGTTTGGGCAGTCAGTTTGTATAGGCATTTGAACTCCCTTTACTTCTGAAAGTATTAACTTTCATTGGTTTTATACAAAATGTTGAAATAGACACCATGTTTGTCCAGGGACTAAACTAGTTACAATGTGGCATTAATAGAAATAATAGTAGAGTAATAGAAGCTAGATAATATGTACAAAAGCTAGAATCTAGGTCAGTAAAGAATTAAGGGAATTGCAGATAACCAAGCCCGAAATCAGACAACTTTGAATCCTGAAATAAGCCCAAGGGGACAGAGACATCCTTACTAAAAAAAAAAAAAAAAAAAAAAAAAAAAAAAAAAGTAGGGAGTGCCTGGGTGACTCAGTTCACTAGGCATCTTGATTTTGGCTCAGGTCCTGATCTCATGGTTCGTAAGATCAAGCCCATGTCAGCGCAGAGCCTGCTTGGAATTCTCTCCCTCTCTCTTTGCCCTTCCTCTCTCTCTCTCAACTTAAATAAATAAACATTAGAAAGAAAATGATTGGTACCACCAGATGATAGAAGAGAGTTATGGAAAGATCATTATGCCAAACACCATTGTAGATATATATTTTTAAATCCCCTATTCACACAACGTTGCAAGTTGTTTCTACAATTATAGACCTCTATTTAAGGCAAACATTCTCTGGGCTGTGGTTTGATAACTTTTTATTTTTTGAGATCTTAGGAATTATTTGACAGTTTGCTACATTATTGGGTATAGAGGAGAATAGGTTAGCAGAGTAAAGGCATCTAAACAGGAAAACAAATTGGAACGATAAATTTTACATACATACCACTTAAATCAGAACTGTGGAACACAAGAAACACTACAATCTCAACCTTCCAATGATGGCAGTCACTGCTAGCTGAGCAAAGGCCTCTTTTCTATCAAACTAGGATGCATTTCAACCAGAATTTTTGAGCCACTTTTGTGGATCTAAATAGTTCAGAATTATTTGGAATCTATTAAATCGACTTAACATTCCCCAGATAACAAGAACCAACCACCAGACAAACAAACAACAACAAAACTGGCTTAAGTGAATAGCACAGTCTTATAGATTATCAGACCAGAAATAGAACTGAATAGAGTACAGAGCTGGGAAATTAATAGAATTTTGCTAATACCAAGCCTTGTATGTAGCAACAATGAATGAACAACCTTGCCCCAAATATCCTGGAATGCAAATTATACAGACCCAGATACTTCTACTTTCATGTAAAAAGTATGCTAGATGTTTCCCCTTGTCCCAGATTCTAGAGTCTAAAAAGATTGATATACATCTATACTCAGTAACATGAACAGTGTCTAGCCCATGATATATAGTAGGTAAAATAATTGTTGGTCAGATGAATGAATTAACAAATGTATTGCTGTATCTCCAAACACCTGAACATCTCTTTTTCTCTCTCTTGCGTGCACACACACACACACACACACACACACCCTGCACTAAATTAAATGTATGTAATAAGGATGAAGAAATGAGGGAACAACCTAAATCCAATTTTAAAAATGTAGAAAGTCTAGCCAACAAGGTTTAGAAAAGAGCAACAACCTGAATATATAGATAATTTCCACAATTTTAGCTTCGGCAGATGCACAATCAGTCTTCTCTTGGTCACCAATACTAAAAGAATGCATTATTAAGGTATGGAATCGGCTTCCAGCCCCTTTCTCCTTCTAGTCCACCCATGATTGAAATGTTGCTCCATTTTACAGAATTTTTTTCAGTTCTTTCTTATATGCAAATAACTCATTTCTGAAAATTATTATTCTCATTTTTTCTTTGTTAAGGTACTCATATATTTAGACACATAAAAATCCTCTGGTCCCCTTTCCACCTTTTCACTTCACCCTGTGAATGTGGGTGAGGTCTTACCTAAGCCTATATAGACTATATGGACTGTATCAGACTGGTCACCCATAGTGGACTCCTCATGCTTCTTGAGCCAGAAACAGAAAGTAGGAGGAAGTCCACGAAAGTGGTGAGACCTCTGGACTCTTTAGATGTAGGGGATCTGCAGGATTTGAAAGGAGCTTTATGAGATCATTTTCAGATAATAAGAAATGAATAGGTATCCAAAGCATAGCTGAGAAGGAAGGAAGCAGACTCATTTAGTTTGTAAAATATATCATCTCTTTGGATTCAGGGTACAGCTATCTACTCAAACAGTTTATTGAAGCAAAGAAAAGTTTCTAGTCATTCTGCACACTGGAATATCTGCACAATGTAGGGTGAAGAAAATCATGTGTGTAGAATGCTTAGCACAGAACTTAGCACATGGTAAGAGCTATGTTAATAGTAAGTCATTCCTAAAATCATTGACTGACATAGGTAACTGCCATCTCCTCCTAAATGTTCAAGTTACAAAGGACTGTGTATTTTGTTTTATGAAGTGAATATTTTACTTATGTACACAAATACTTCAATAAAATCATGTTTCAACACAATGTTAATTCTTATTTCCATACGGAAATTTACCAGAAGTATGTACTCAGATGCTCATAAATATACATTAGATTACAAGATAAAAATGCCTAGAGGAAAATAGCCAAAAAAATCAGAAGCATTTTTTTAAAATTTATTTTTCTTGGCCATCTCAATTTCCTTTTGTTTGTTTGTTTTATTATGTTTTAAGGTCCAGACTTAGCTTCAATAGACTTCACTGTTGGATTGTCTTTAGGACTGCTATTTGGCAAGGTTTTCACAATCTCACCAAAAGAATAAATAATCTTAATTTCCTCACAATGTAATCAATAATTTAATATCCTAGCTAGAGAGAGAGATAGAGAGAGATCTGCATAGCAAATCTTAACGATGTTATAATAGCTAGATAGACCATACTGCTTCAGCAACTTTATTGCAAACTCATGAATATAAAAACATCTGGAGGCTTAAGAGTTCAACAGTTGGGAGAGATTTTAGAAGAAAAAAAAAAGCAAAGTTAAAAGAAGTGAATTCTTGTTCTTCTTCTTGTTTCCCATGGACAAGGTACAAGAAAAGAAAGAAATCCAAACCAGGCTCCGATAGCCATCTAAGCATTCAATTAAAACTGTGCATGATGTTATAAAGCTAGCGACGAAGTGGCTGATGAGGATAAATTCTCAGCCTCAACCATCTGATTTCTTGTAGAGAAAGGGAGATATTCTCAATCAATAAGTTGTTCATTTTGATCCATGGGCTATTTTCCTGAGTTATTGAAGGAATCAAGCCAGGCTTCAACCTCAACTCACTCCCTATTTAAGTTCCTGATATATAAGTACATTTCATTTCAACTTGCGTATACTGGGTAGTTAGGGGGTGAGTATAAACCCCATATTACTACAGTATATATTGCTAATATTCTAATAAATAGAAATGTAATAGTCAGTAATCCTCTTCTAACTTTAATTATATTCAAATCGTTTACTCTCTTATCCTCTATTTTTAAAATTATCTACTTCTCACAGTTAAATTGAAATATAGTGTTTTCACATAAATTTGAATAGCTTCAAAGCTTAATCCCAGTATATTGTACTTCATTAAATATATATTCATTACACCTTGAAGCTTGGGATTTAGTTCATTTTCATTTCTGGAAAACATCTGGAAATATAGGTAAGTTGACAAAGCTCATTCACATAATCCAATCATACAATCAGATCAGAAGTAATTTCTCTGAGAACAATCTAACTTTATTTTTTTAATTCTAATAAACAGGTTAATATCTTGTGGAAACTTTGCCCTAAATTTCTAATTTTAAAACAAAAAAGGGGCACCTGGGTGGCTCAGTTGATTAAGCGCCTGACTCTCGATTTTAGCTCAGGTCATGATCTCACGGTTCCTGAGTTCAGCCCTGCATCGGGCTCTGTGCTGACAGCTCAGAGCCTGGAGCCTGCTTCGGATTCTGTGTCTTCCTCTCTCTCTTCCCCTTCCCGCTCACACTCTGTCTCTGTCTCTCAAAAATGAATAAACTTAAAAAAAATAACAAGAAAGAAAGAAAGAAAGAAAGAAAGAGGCAGAGAAAGAGGGAGGAAGGGAGGGAAGAAAAGAAAGAAAGAAAGAAAGAAAGAAAGAAAGAAAGAAAGAAAGAAAGAAAGAAAGAAAGAGGCAGAGAAAGAGGGAGGAAGGGAGGGAAGAAAAGAAAGAAAGAAAGAAAGAAAGAAAGAAAGCAAGAAAAGGAAGAAGGGGAAAAAATCAGCCAACCTCCTTCTAATGTCTGAGTTAATCTTGTTTTACTTTTATGGATATCAACTTGAGAAGCATTGCACCTTTGCTTGTTCCCTTGGAAGGTCTCATACTTAAGACAACATACTAAAATAATATACTAATGAGATGCATATCTTTCTTCTACAGAACAGGAGAAAGATAGCTCTGAAAGGAGAGTTCGAAATTAACAGTGAGTAGATAGGTTCTTAGTCTTATTTATCAGTTTTAGAAAAGTCTACCTATGGAATTAAGAACCTGCTCATGGCTATCCATCCCTACCTAACATTTGGAAAGTCTTCCTTTCCTTTAATTTGAAGATTATGACTTAAATCTTCTACCTTGTTTTTTTTCAATAATCTCTATTAAATTCTTATTCAGCTCCTGTAAAATCACTGAATTGCAAAATGTTTGGAGAAAGAATGTGTTGTCCAGGGAATTTGCTATTAATGAAGAGGTGAAAGTGAATTCTGAAAACTACATTTATGTGTCTGAATTCAATAAGTCACAAATTTGAAACAAATTGTTAAGTAGCTGATTTATGAAGCCCATGGTAATAGCAAGAAAGGTTGCTTCAAGTACATCCATTTGACCTTATCTCCGATTCTATTCAAGGCTTGAGAAGATAGTGTCATGTGAGCTTCCCAGGCTAAGATTCACTTTAAGCTGACGGAGCCTCACCTCATGTGCATGCAACCATTTCAGTTTTAGCCCTCTACTAGATGGTAAATACTTACAACAGCAGGAGCGACTTAGAAACATGAGGAAGTCATCATTCAGGGGCTATCCCCAGCCAATGGAAAATAAAAGCTGAGGTAAAGGGAAATAGTATCTGGAGGCATCCTGCATGCTTCTCCAAAGGCCCCAGCTGAAGCAAGCCTCTCACGGTGATGGCCTGAAGAGCTCTTCCATGCATATATTTTTTTTTTACCTCCATCCTTATCTCACTGGCTATGCTACCCAGCTGCTATTCTCTGTAATATAACGAATTAGTTTCACCAAGACCTTATTTCAAGGTATGCATTCAGAGGATCACAACCTGAGATATTAATAGCAGCAACCCTAGGCAGCAGACCCTCAGACCCCTAAGGTCTTGACCCTTTAGGTACTTGAAACGTGTTGTATGTGCCTTGCTTAGTTAACTGTTTTTGATAACTTTGTTAATTGCTTTGTAACTGTTAACTGCTTTATTAACTTCTTTTAGAAGTCATGAGTAAAGAGAAGTGACAAGTTCAATTCAATCAAGTGTCAACCGGTTCTGCATGACTGTTTTAAAAAGATCCTTATCTTAATGGACTGTGGTAAACTGGGACATACCAGCTCACTGATGGGTCTGGAAATGGATCGCTCTATAACCCCACTCAGGGATATTCTGAGTTATGAGTGGTATATTTGGTTATTTCATTTTATATAGAGGGAGGGTCAGCCATGTATATGTAAACATATACAGAAATGCCTTAGCAGTGACAAATGACTTGAATGGTTGGTCAGGGGCCTTGGAAGATCTGCTGAAAGGAGATCAGGAAACAGGAATATGAATGGACTACAGAAGTAGGCAAAAGACATGTGTATTTTTGTGTCTCCTGTTAATGCTTACCAGGGGTCATTCATTGCACAAGAAGCAGTTAAGCGGCAAGGTGGACTAAAAGATCTTTACTTTAAAAAAAAGTTCATTCATTCTCATCCTTTCCATTGCTTATGTGATGAGCCCTTTAAAGGTGAATCAATTGTACAGAGACAAAATCTATGCATCGGTTTAACAAGTTAGGCTCCTTCTAACTAAAGCTTATCTCACTAATGAGGCTGCTGAATATCCAATCTGTCATCAGTAGATATCAACTGATATGGCACTTGCCCTTGCTGTTAAACAAATAAATAACAAATACATAATATGATAGGTGGGGATTGATGCGACAAAGGAAAATAAGACAGGGTATGAAGAGAAAGTTCTCAGGGAAATGGATGTCTTTTCATACAGATGAGTAAGAACTACTTTTCAGATAAGGTAAGATTAGAGGATATCTAAAAGAAAAGAGGGAAAGAAGAATATGACTATCTGGTAAAAGAACATTTCAGGAAGTTGGAAACTCAAGTTCAAAATTCCTGGGGTTGAAGCAGGCTCAGTGTGATGGAATAGTTACCAAGAAGCCCGTGTGGCTGGAGTACCTGACGGAGAAGGAGACTATTAAGATGTGAGGTCTAGGGGCAACTGGGTGGCTCCATCAGTTAAGTGTCCGACTTTGGCTCAAGTCATGAACCCATGGTTCATGAACCCATGGTTCGTGAGTTCAGGCCCTGCGTCAGGCTCTGTACTGACAGCTCAGAGGCTGGAGCCTGCTTCGGTTTCTGTGTCTCCCTCTCTCTCAGCTCCTCCCCCCGTTCATGCTCTGTCTCTCTCTCTCTGTCAAAAATAAACATTAAAAAAAAATGTGAGATCTAAAACAGAGTGGGATGGTTGGTTGTAAGACCATTTATAAAATTCCAAACTCATGAGGATTACTGAGTGAAATGAGAAATCACTGAAGTATTTGAGAAGAGGCATCATATGACCTGGAAATTTAAAATGATCTCTCTGTGAAAAGCATCTTCTCCATGATATCATTAATATCAGGGATGCTATGTAGAATGCTGTTGTTAGAGTCTCCTAGAGAGATAATCCCAGGTCAGATCAGGTTCCTATAGGAAAAGGTGGTGACGAGAAGTGGTCCAACTCTGGATGTATATGTGTACACATACATGCGCACATATGTAAAGGGACTGACTAAATTAGGAGAGAGATTAAGGATGGACTCAAAGTCTCTTTCAACTGTCACATTTCTTGCTCATATGTCAAAGACATTAACCAGAGAAATAAATTTTGTTTCTCTGCGTGTAGAACTAATAAATTAACCTCTAATTTGGATTGAATGCACATATACATAAATATACATAATCATATGAATAAGTAAAAAAGTACATTTCCTGATTAGATTCATGATCCCTTTTTCTCCCATCTTTTGATTATATGTAAAAATTTGGATAACTGTGATTAGTGACTTGGATTTTTTTTTCACATATCTCAGAGATTCCTTAAAATGTCATTCACAGTTTTAAATTAAGAATATTTGTTCTATGTTTGTATTTAATGTGTAATACTTTTTTAATATATTACTTCAAAAGGAGGAAAGAAGGAGACTTTTCAGACCTTACAAGTTACTGTTTTAAAAACAGAGGCACTCTTACTGTGACTTTTGGGAGAAATTGCTTTTATGTCATGATTTCAACTGATGTGCTTTCAGAGAGCCTGCAACCTGGATACATCATCATGATGTGTGAGGTGCCACAGTTGATATGTGATTCATTTCCACATAGACACATTGTCCTCAATTTTTACAATAAAGTTTATTGGAAAACCCATTGGTTAGAAAGATCAACTTCCCTTCCCCAATAATGTTTTCTTTTTTTCCTTTGATGTTAGCACTTTGAGCTAGCTTTCTATTAGAATTTTAAATTAACACTTGAAATGACTTCCTACAGACCAGAGCCCTGGTGCCAAGGACACTCACCTCCATCCACCTCAGGGAGCTCAAGGCGAGCTCTTCATTCCAGGTCTAGTGCTCCTCTCCTGAGAGCTACAAATTCCTGGTCTCTAAATGCACTTCAGGGGCACCTGGGTGGCTCAGTTGGTTGAGGGTCCGACTTCAGCTCAGGTCATATTCTCACCGTCTGTGAGTTTGAGCCCCGCGTCGGGCTCTGTGCTGACAGCTCAGAGCCTGGAGCCTGTTTTGGATTCTGTCCCCCTCTCTCTCTGCCCCTCCCCCCCTCATGCTCTGTCTCTCTCTCTCTCTGTCTCAGAAATAAATAAGGATTAAAAATAATAATAAAAAATAAAAGCACTTCAAGACTTCCACCATCCCAAGCTTTCCCTGGTGTTTTATTCTAGCCCTCCTCTGCAGCTGCCACTTACATATTTTCTGTCAGTTCATAGTTTAGCAGATGGAGAAATTAAAAAATAATGAATTTGTAGAGTTGAACTCATCACGGTTATGAAGTTTCACATAAATGGTCCTTCTGCTAAAACACAATGTGTCTAGTTGGCATGATGGCCGTGCAGTTACGACACAACAGAAGCAGCCCATCTTCAATTCTATATGCCTCACCTCAATGCACAGAAATAACATTTTGAAAGTCACTTAACCTATTTTTTCTCTTTATATATGTACTCATATATATATATGTATGAGAAGGGTGGATGTACTTTTAAAATGAACAGGATGTTTTTTGGATAGGTGAGATTAGAACTGAGACCAAAAAAAAAAAAAAAAAAAAAAAAAAAAAGGAGAGAGAGAACAAGGAATCTGGATATCTAGTAAAACAACATTTCAGGAAGTGGAAAATTCAAGGTCAAAATTCCTGAGGCTAATGCAGGCTCAATGGCATAAAATAATAGTGCGGGGACCAGTGTGGCTAGAATATCTGAATGAAGAAGAGCTTATTAAGATACGATGCCCAAAACATAGTGGGAGAGATGACTATAAGACCATTTCTAAAATTCTAAGCTGCTATATTTGTATTCATATAGGTATGAATTATTATATATGTTTTTTTCATAATTACGTAGGTGATGCCTTAGATCATTGTTCATGCCATTTGGACACACAGCGTATGCGTGTAGGATTGCAGGCAGCAATGAGAGAAGAGACGACTTCTAATAGCAAATCCAGGGCTCTGATTATTTTGTCACCAAAAGAAAAATATTTTTTAGATGGGAAGAAACAATAGGTAATATCCAAACTTAATTCTCAATTTATAGATGAGGAAAACAAAACCTCGGGTGGTGAAATGACCTACCCAAGGCCAGATGGTGAATTATGGGGAGAAGAAGAATTAGAATTCAGGCGCCTTGGCTTTCAATTAAGCATCTTTCATCTACAATGGCATAGCTATTGATTAGCATGTACAAAGACTACAAAAATCATGGTTTAATTCTGAAAAAACAGTAAAATTTACAGGACTAATTAACAGAGGAAAACATCTACAATTTACTATTAGGAAAATTATGCAGCATAGACATACTTGTAAATTCTTGAATTATGAACAAAACTGATTCTCTTAATAGTATCCTCAAATCGAAACTAGTAAAGCGTATATAATCTTAGTTCAGTTGTTCAAATAGGATTTCCTTGAGAGGGTGAGGCTCAGTTTTACCTAGGATGATAGGATGTTTAAAGTCGATATAATCCCTCAGGCTAACACTGCATATGTGTTGGGCAAACTTCAAGCCTTTCCTCAAACTTCAGAAATGAGAAATGTGAATCATTACCCAGATGGATAATGATTATTCACTACAATCCTTCACTCCTCCTAACAAAGTGTCTGTCTGGATAAGACATAAATATTAATAAAAGCTCTTGTTCAGGAATCAGTGCTGAGATCAGACGAGTATGGAAAGTCTGGGCCTCTGTGGTAGAGTAAACCTAACGGAAAGTGGAAATACCTGGGCAGGGCCAGATCACCCCAGCAATCAGAAAGGGGGTGTCAAACCCTGGGAATCAAGTCAAGACCACTTACAAAGGACAGAAATTCTTCTGAAGACAATGAGAAATGGAACATTTGCCTTGGAGTGCCATAGAAATGAGGCATAAAGTTAAAGGAATACTCCAAACATACATTTAGGATAAGATTTAAAAAAAGGGGGGGGGAGTGAAAAATACCTTTATTGAAAAGTATATTCAGAATAAACACAGAACGAGACATCTGTCAGCCATTTGCTTTCCATACATCTGACTCCGTTCATTTCCAGTTTAAAGGGGGCTCTTATTTCAGAACTTCCATATGATTGAAAGATAGTACAAAGAGTCCAGAAATAACAATCTTTGAGCTTTGTGTGTACACATTATTTTCTTCTGTAACTGCTGAAATATTGCTCATTTGTTGCCTTGGGAAACATGTTCACCCTGTCCATCATTCCTGTTTTCTTAGACCTAATATTTGAAATGACTGTGGTTGCTTAATTTCTGTTTAACTTATGTTAGTTGACTTTGAAATATCAGAAACACTTTAAAATTCTAAACCACTCTTATTATCTCCCTTTAAACCTGGCGTGTTGGAGACATATAGGAAAGTTGTCTTCCAGATACATGTGTCATAAAATAGTTGGATACTCTACCCTTCAGTGAAAATATTTCAAGTACATTTGCATGTACTCCATTTTCCTTCTTAAATGGCCTACCTGAAAATTTCGATATAGAAAATCATTGATGTCATTAAAATATGTGTTAAATATCCTTAAACTATTTAGCAACATATCCAATATGTGCACACTGGTCTAAATGAAAAACACAGCCCATAATTATAACATAGCTACATATGAGTAAGCATTATTGACTGGCTGAGGATCTGTATTAGTTGTTAAACCCTTGCCTCCATACCCTGGTTTTGCTTATATATTAGACACAAGTCCTCAGTGAAAGGTAACTCAAATTCTGATTTGGTATGAATGATTTTTCTGGCTATCATAAAATGACTGTACATATTTCAGAGAAGTTTTCTGTTTAAATATTTTAGATAGTCTTCACTAAAGTTTTGCTTTGATTGAAAAGTAAACTTAAAAAAACAGCATATGAGTTGTTAAAATTGTGTATGTCGACAATACTAGACCTATTGGAAATGTTCATTAGGCGATATTAAAAAAGAATCAAACTTTAGGGCCACACTAATTTCTTGGGAAAGTATTTTTATTAACCATAAACCATTAATTAGCAAGCAGTTAGATTATTGGTGATAAAAACGGAGTTTTTCCTGATGACTGGTAATTATGTCCCTGGGACTAGCAAGAAAATTCAGTGGCCATAATCGCTGGATAGAGGACTGGAATACAGCATAGTTTCTGAGCCACATCAATGGAGTAAAAGCATATTAAGCGTTAAGAGAGTAAAAACAGGTGTCGATCATATTATCAAGAAATATTCCTCTGCTTCAAGCCTTCCTGTTAAATTGTAGCTTTAGCCTGGTCTCAAATGACTCCCAGTGAATTCTAGAACTGTTCAGGAGGCAGTTCACCTGTTTTCATTGGATGACTCCTATTGGAACCCAGTTAGCATGCTAACTGCCTCCACTCCCACCCCATATATCCCTAGCACGCTCTGTTAATCCTTTCCCCTGGGCACTCTGCAAGAGCCTGCCAGACTCTGAGGTTGCTGATGTTTCATGTGGACAGTGCTGATGCCTGCCTTGAGGCATTATTTTATATTGCTGCCAAAGCAGCTGGCAATGCCTTCTATTGCTGCCGAAGTTGCTGGCACCAATACCATGGCTGCCTTGTGCTCTCAATGTCCCAAGGAGATGTTTGAGCTTTTACTCAGTTGTTAATTACAGGCCTTAAAGACTCAGCATAAATGTATGAGCAGGGAGGGTGGTTAGGGGAAGGGAGCTCTGAATAACTAACTCAACTCTGATTTAGAATCATTCCTCCTTTCTCATACTGGTATTCGAACCAAATTTTTGCAACCGATTTTTCATAATTAGAATAATATTATCCCCAGAAGTAATGCATTTCTCTCCCTAGAAATGTCTGAATGCATGTGAATGCTTAGACTCAAGCAAGAATTTCAGCTCTAGAGAAGAGAAAAGCTAAGAGCACCATGGAGGAGTATAAAAGAAATCTCAGCGCCTGGTGATTGGAAGTAGTTACGGAAAGAAAAAAAAATATATCAAATTAAGAAAGCTATTTGCAGATAAGGAATTTTGTCTCAGTAGCCTTTAAAACAATGGAAGTCATAAGAATTTTGTGCAAATTGTTACAAATACCTAAGAGAAATAAGTAAATTACAAAAACATCTGAATCCAAGTTTGGATTAAAATTAAAAATTGTTTGGGGGGGGCACCTGGGTGGCTCAGTCAGTTAAGCTTCTGACTTCAGCTCAGGTCATGATCTCAGAGTCTGTGAGTTGGAGCCCCGGGTTGGGCTCTGTGCTGACAGTTGAGAGCCTGGAGCCTGCTTCAGATTCTGTGTCTCCCTCTGCCTCTGCCCCTCCCCTGCTCATGCTCTGTCTCTCTCTGTCTCAAAAATAAAAATAAATAAATAAATAAATAAATAAATAAATAAATAAATAAATAAAAAACATTTAAAAAATAAATTGTTTAGGGGCTCTCGGGTAATTCAGTCGGTTAAGTGTCTGACTCTTGATTTCGGCTCAGGTCACGATATTACGGTTTTGTGATGGATCCCGCATCAGGCTCTATGCTGACAGTGACGAGCCTGCTTGGGATTCTCTCTCTCCCTCTCTCTCTCTGACCCTCCCCTGCTTGCACGCATGCACACGTACCCTCATGTGCTCTCTCTCTCTCTCTCAAAATAAATAAATAAACTTAAAAAAAGTTTTAAAAAATTAAAAATTATTTAACACCATATTGAAAATATTTATTAGTCAAAATACTGAATTTTATTTTTTCACTAATCACAAAGCATTCGTTATCAACTAAGTACTAAATTAATGCTATATGCCTATTTTTTTAAATTAACGAAGTCAAAATTCCTGATGTGCATAACCCTCACTCTGAAAAATGCTATTGTTTGAAACTATGTTTTAAGGCTAGTATTTGCAGGACTCATCAGACACAACATATACTAAACAACTTTGAGTTCCTCACTGTCTCATTCAACCTGCTCATAAAGTATGTACTTATCCTGTGCTCTAGATGAGAACTTGTGAAAATTCCTGTTACCTTTACTAGTTTTTATGCAGTTATTCAAAGTTCTAGTGCCGTTTTAAATCATGAACATGGCTTTAATAATTAAAGTACTAGCCCTAGAAATCTAATTCATGAATTTAAAGTAAAGATTCGTCCTTCAATGCAATAGCTAGGCAACTTGCCCTAGGAAAAGGGGTCATTGTGAACTGCTTCTAATTTTCTTGCTCTGGCCTCTCTTCTTAGTCAGCCTTACTACAGATTGATCAATTTCATTAATCTTTCAAAGAACCAAAATTTGGCTTTATGAGTTTTATATATTTGCACAGTTTATTGCTTTCCACTTACATTTTATTATTTCCTCCCTGTAACTTACTTTGAGTTTAATTTTCTCCCTTTTTAGCATTGTAAGTGGAATCTTATATCCTTATTTTCTTGTATTAGTATTTTAACTTATAAGATTTAAAACTAAAACACTCATTTTTTTCCCTAAATACTGTTTTAGATAAAAAGATACATAGATAGAGATCCTACAATTTTTGCTCTGTTGTATTTTCATTATCATTCCAGTTAGATTATTTTTAAATTTACCTTGTTTATTATTAGATCTATGGATTATTTAGAATTGTTTGACTTTATTCCTACATATTTGGGGTACTCTAGATACCTTTTTTATTGATTTCTAATTGAATTCATTTATAGCCATAGAATACATTCTGTATAACTTAAATCCTTTGAAATGTATTTAGTCTTGTTAGAGGGCCTTCCATAATGTCTATTTCATTTAGTTTTTCATGTGTATTAATAAAGCAAAGTCTCTTCTGAACAAGTTGAGTATTATGCTTTGAAGTTGTATATGGTGCTGTCAGGTCAAAACGGTTGATAATGTCAGAACTTTGATATTCTTATTGAACTTTGTCTTCTCATTCTAATTATTGTGAGAAGAATGTTTATTTTTTATGCTTATTTTTGAGAGAGACAGAGTATGATCTGGAGAAGGGGCAGAGAGAGAGGGAGACGCAGAATCCAAAGCAGGCTACATACAAGCTTTGAACCGTCAGCACAGAGCTTGATGACGCGGGGCTTGAATTCACAAACTATGAGATCACGACCTGAGTTGAAGTCAGACGCTCAACCGACTAACCACCCAGGCGTCCCAAGAATGTTTAAATTTTAAATTTACTTGTGTTTTCTTTCCATTAGTTCTGCCAAACTTCTTTAAGGACATTGAAGCTCTGTTATTAATGGATAAACATTAAGGATTATTACCTTTTCTTGATAAATTGACCCTCTTATCAGTGTGAAATGTCATTCTTTTTTCCTTTGTAATACTCTTTGTCTTGGAATCTACTTTTTCTGATATTTACATAGAGACATGCTTATGAAGTGTTTGCATGAGATATTTTGTATCATTTTCATTTTATACACTAAAACTTTTCTCTTGTAATAGCATGCAGATGAACTTTGCTTTTTTTTCCCCCAAACATACAATCTTAGTTTTTATTTGGAATATTTAGTCAATTTACATTTTTATATTATATTAAGATAGTTGGGTTTAAGCCAACCATCCTGCTATTTGTTATTATTGTCCTATCTGTTTTTGTTCTTTTGTTCCATCTTTCCTGGATTATTCTAGATTAATTAAGCATTTGTTAGTGTTTCAGATTTTTTTTTTTTGCTATAACTCTTTGTTTGATTTATTTAAGGCTTTATGAATTATGGCCTGCAGTTTTAACTTTTGCAGCATGCTTTCAAACTATATTATAAAACTTTAATTTTGAAGAAGTCCCCAGTACCATATGTCTATTTAATTCCTTCCACCCCTTATAACTATTATTGTTCTAGGTATAGAACAATACATTTTAGAATATATTATAATAGAACTATTATATTTTATTTTGACGTATATAAGAAAGAACAGAGTACATATTATTTCATCATCAAATAAGTAATTTCTTTTAATAGAGGAAAAAACTCATATTTTTCCCATTTCTGAAACTCAATTCCCTCCTGTAGACCTAACTTCCAAACTGCTATTGTTACCCTTTAGTGTAAAGAAACTTTTTTTAATTTGTCGGAATATGAGTGTACTGGTGACAAATTATGTCAATTTTATTTCTGATAAAACTGTCTTGATTTCACCTGCATTTATTTATTTATTTATTTATTTATTTATTTATTTATTTTTCAGTTAGAACCATTTATTCAGATTGGATCCAGCTGCAAAATTACAGCTGTGTTCCCCAGACCTATTGTTAAAGTCACCTGTATTTATTAAAAAAAAAATCTTGAAGGAAATAGAATTCTGGATTGATCATTTTGCCCTTAGCTCCTTAATATCATTCCATTATCTTCTGATAATGCAAGATTTCTGTGAAAATAAATTTCCCTTGTATATATTATTTATATTCATTCTTGATTCTTTTAAGATTTGTGCTTTAATTTTTTTCTTGCATTTTTCCTACGATGAGCTTATCCATGGCTTTCTAGGTATTTCTCATGCTTGGGATTTACTGAACTTCTTGGATATCTGTAAGTACATTTCACCTTAAATTTGAGAAATCTTTGGTTTCATTTGTATTCACGCACACATTCTGCCCAATCCTTTTGGGATTCTAATTGCACACTTATGACACACTTGATACCACTGACATTATCACAGAGGTCACTAACACTTTAAGTTTTTTTTTTTTTAAATCTTTCTTTTCTCTCTGATTCAGTAGTTACGTTTGCATGTAGTATCGACTATATTAATTGTTTTTTACGTTTATTTGTCTGAGAAAGATGCGGCGTGAGTGGGAGAGGGGCAGAGAAAAAAGGAGAAAGAGACCCAAGCAGGTTCCATGCTGCCAGCAGAGTCCAATGTAGGGCTCAAACTCACCAACCGTGAGATCATGACCTGACCCAAAACCAAGAGTCAGACATTTAACTGAGTCACCCAGGCACCCCTACTATATTAATTTTTAACACAATGAATATTATATCTTTGGCTGTTCCAAATTCGATTTGGCACTTTTATTTAATGTCCTTGTCTATTAATTCCATTATTGAGTGACCTGAACATTTGCTTCTATTGATTATGTTCCTCTTGATTATGCTTCCAATTTCCTTGTTCCTTTGAATTTCTTCATTACTACTAAGGGCTATAGTAAATAATTCACTATTTTTCTGTTCTTTTGATTATTTCCCAGAGAACAAAAGTCCTGTCTTCTATTTGTGGCTCAAAAGATAAGGAACACTTCCAAGTGTAGTTCCTATTTGTCTATGTAATAGATATATTTATACTGCAGCCATCTACCAACATTTGAATTTCATCTTATTTTCAAATTTTTGAGATTTAATTTAATGCAATTAATTAGCATTATCTTAGATAACAATCACAAATTTAGCAGTCTTATTGTATATTACTCTTTAAGGACTGATACTAATCAACAAATATGCAAAATATATTCTATTTATAGGTGATTATTTTTTTACTTATTATCCCATTCCCTGAGTTTGCGGTAATTCCTTGAGCTGAAATGTTTCAAATATCTTAAAAATAAAATCTGTACGGAGCTTTGTAGAATAATATTAATACTAGAATCTAGAGGCTCTAGTATTTGGAAACATTTCTCCCTTGTTTCTTTGTTGACTTACTTACATGGGACATAGAAGGAAGAATTTTGCGTTATGGAATTAATGACAAATTATGGAAAACATTTTTTGTCAAAAGCAATAACTAACTATATATTCTAAAAAATTCTATTGACAAAAAAACATGAAACTAAATAGGCTAAATAAAACATATCTATGATCCAGTAAAAAGTTGAGACTATTTGGAGGTCAAACACACTTACTAGATATTACAAATTTTTAACCTTGAAACTTGGCATCAGGTTAAGCAGAAAAACAAAACAAAATAAAACAAAAATCTTCACTGGCAATTTATAAACATAAATTTGCAACCAAGGTGTTCTTTAAAACCCCAAGGTACAAATAAATTCATTATCTATCATTGACGATGCCTTAGTGTATTTCCACTAAAAGTATTTCAAGAATCATGAGTTCATATTTGAAAATCAAAAACACATACAAAAACCTGTTGGAATGGCTAAAATCAAAAACACAAGAAACAACAAGTGGTGGTGAGGATGTGGGAAAAAGAAACTCCCATGCACTGTTGGTGGGAACGCAAACTCATGCAGGCACTGTGGAAAAAAGTATGCAGGTTCCTCAAAAAAAGTAAAAATAAAGCTACCATATGATCCAGTAATTAGACTACTGAGTATTTACCCAAAGAATACAAAAACCCTTATTTGAAAAGATATATGTGCCCCTATGCTTATTGAAGCATTATTTAAAATAGCCAAATTATGAAAGCAACCCAAGTGTCCATTGATAGATGAAAGGATAAAGAAGATGTGGTGTATACACACACACATACATACCCACACTGGGATATTACTCTGCCTTAATAAAGAATGAAATCTTGCTACTTGCTAGACACAGATGGAGCTAGAGGGTATTATGCTAAGTGAAACAACTCAGTCAGAGGAAGACAGATACCATATGATTTCATTCACATGTGGAATTTAAGAAACAAAACAAACAAAGAAACAGACAAACAAAAAATAACAGACTCTTAAATATAGAGAACAAACTGGTGGATTGGTGAGGCGGGTAGGAGAATAGGTGAAATAGTGGAGGGGATTAAGAGTACACTTATTGTGATGAGTACTGACTAATGGATAGAACTGTGAATTGTATACATGAAACTGTATAACATGGCATGTTAATTATACTGGAATTAAAATAAAATAAAATAAAATAAAATAAAATAAAATAAAATAAATAAAATAAATAAAATAAAAATCTTTTACCATGCTACTAATCAAATAAATGGAAAATAGTATAATATTTAAAAAAAACCACAGATACAACATACCATGGTGAGAGGCAGAAAAATTAAATGAGAACAGAATCAGACATGCAAACATTTTAGATATCTGACTTACTAAGCTCAGAGTATATAATAATTATGTGTAAAATGCTTCCAAATAAAGATAAAACTATTAGTAAAAGGCAAGAAATTTTAAAAACAGACATATTTTTAGATAAACCCAAATGAGATCTACTGAATTGAAAAGTATTTCTGAATAAGTTAACCAGAATTTTATATTGAAAGATAAAGAAATGGGGAATGCGGAACAGTGAATGCATGGTTTCAGAAGCAGAGAGACGAAAAATGAAGTATTCAATATTAAAGGCAGCTGAGAGCAACCAAAAGCAGTCAGACACTGGGGAAATCTCAACCCATAAATGAAAGAAAACACCTTGGATGACGTTAATACATTTATTCAGTTTTTACCTTAAGAAAACTATTTAGTTTGAGGCATATATAAAATAGAATTCAGGGAGTCCCTGGGTGGTTCAGTCAGTTAAGCATCCGACTCTTGATTTTGGCTCAGCTCATGATCTCTGAGTTTGTGAGATTGAGCCATGTGTCTACTCTGCACTGAGAACTTGGAGCCTCATTGGAATTCTCTCTCACCCTCTCTCTCTCTGCCCCAACCCTGCTCATGTGTGTGTGCTCTTTATCTCTCTCTCAAAATAAATAAATAAATATTTTTTAAATTAAAAAAATAGAATTTAATAGAAATAAGTCTTACTGGTGTGGGGAATCAGAAGTCAGAAGTCAGAATTTCATGCTACTAGAAGAGTCAGGAAAAAAAAAAAAAAGGAGGAAGTTTTCCATCAAAGAGGAACCAGAGAGTTGTTCTTCTAAATCCATGTGCATACTCCCCTCAGTTTGAACTGCATAAAACTACTGTGAGAATCCCACTCAGGAGAAAAGGAACAGAGGGATAGTTTTAAAACCTGATTCAATCAGCTGCTTCTAGAGTTTAATTCTTGAGAAGTTAGAGGTAAGCGTTTGTTTCAATCCTTCCATTGAAACACTGGATATGCCACATTTTAGGAATAAGAACCATATCTTAAGACTAAGGATTTTATTCTAGAAATATGGGCAAAATCAAAATCTATTCCCCCTAACAATATTTACAACCAAGCTTTTATAAGGTCAAGGTTATCTGCAATTAACTTATGGCAACTCAATATTATATAGAGAATAGAATCCAGATTCTCCACATATATTATCCACAATGTCCCATATACAACAAAAAGTTACGAGAAATTTAAAATATAATACATATTTAAAAACAGGAAAAAATAACCTATAGTAAATGGGAGGGAGAAGCCAATAGATATGCTCTAATGGATTATCCAAATGGTAGAATTAGTAGACACAAACTTTAAGTAATTATAAGAAATATATTAAAGAATCTATAGGAAACAGTGTAAAAAAGATTGGGGAAGGAATTAAGAAAATTTCAGAGATATAAAACATCTTAAACCAAAGGAAAACCTAAAACTAAAAACTACAATGCTTGAAATTAAATATTAATTGAATGGGATTAACAGTGTCAGTAACAACAGGAGAACAGATTAGTGAACTTGGAGATAAGTCAATATAAATTATCCAAACCAAAAAGATTGAAAACAAGAACAAAGCATTAGTAATTTGTGGATATAAAATAAGCAAACATACATGTAATTGGAATCCCAGAAGGAAAGGAGAAATAAAATAGGGTTGGAAATTTTCAAAGAGATACTGGCTGAAAAATTTCCAACTTATATTAAAAATATCAAACATATCCAAGAACCTCAGTGAACTCTAAGCAAAATTAATATAAATAAAACCAGACCAAGGTATGCTAAAAATCAATGATAAAGAGAAAACCCTAAAAATGCCAAATAAAAGCATACATTATATACCAACAAATAATGGTAAAAATGACAGTTAATTACCCATTGAGGCCAGGAGAAAATGAAACCTTTAACCTATAATGCTATATCTCACAAAAATATCTTTCCGAAATGATTAAAATTTTCCTTTAAAAGTTGAGAGAGAATTTTGTCAGAGATAAAGAATACACTAAAAATGTGCTAAAGGAAGGCTGGTTTAGGCTGAGTGAAATTATGTTGGATAGAACTCTATATCTACAGAAATGAGTGAAAAGTGCTAGTGATAGTAAAAATGTATAAATATAATAGACTATTTTTCCTTTTTTTCCCTATATATTTAAGGGTACTATAAGTTTGCCTACTAAAAGCAAACCAACAACAAAAAAATTAGAAAGATTGAAAAAATATCATGTGATTTGAAATTTTGCTCCTATTAGTGGTAATACATGCATAATAAGGTGGTTTGAAGTTCTAATAATGTAATTGTGTATTCATTATTAACTATATTAAATGTTGATTTAAAAACAAATCCAAGAATAGGAAATATAAATGACCATACCTAGGATATCATTGTAACAACTAATATTTCTTTTGCAAGTTAATCACAGCTTTAAAAATTTAAATCTATCAACATAAGCATATAATAGAAGGCTAATTCACATTATTTTATGTTTTATACCATATGATGTTATAAGATATATATGTATATAAAAGATATAATTGCTTTTGATTTTGTGAAGGTTGATCTGTTTTAAAATAATAAACTGGATATAAATGACTTGGTATTAAGTATTCTCTAATCCATACACTAGGTATCTCTAGCAAACAATGCAGATATTGGAAAGCACTTCAGATATACTAAGAATATTCAATATTTCTACTATTAATTTCTGTAGACAAAATGATAATCTGCTTATTAAGTTCTATATTTTACTAAATTTAAAAATATTGTTACTGCTGAGTTACATAGTGGGAAATGACTCTATTAAAAAAATCAATGAGTGAAACATGATTCAGAATAATTATGGAATTTATAAAGGTACAAGTGAGTATATATATTTTCTGTTCACAACAAGTAAAGTTTTGGGTAGTTGAGACATACCTCAACATAATCAGAAGTGCCGTCTGTACTTAAAAATTGTGAAAATTAAGCTATGTTGTCAAAAACATTTTCAAAATAAAAACATTACTAATATATGTTAATCTCTTACTTTTCTTCAAATATCTTCTCAAAATCATGTTTTATCAAAGTCAGAATATATATATATATATATATATATATATATATAGGGAGAGAGAGAGAGAGGAAAATAACAATCTCAAAATATTAAAAACGTGATTAAACATACAATGAAAAATTAATGCAACTGGGACCATTTAATACTGTATAATATCTAAAATATTTTAATAATGAGTTTCAACACTGCATGGCTATTGTGAGTAAAAGGAAATGAAATTAAACAATAGAGTTTTGGATTGTAGATGATAAGTAGCACAATTAGTAGTAATAGATGTAGGAGTTGTTGCAATGAGCATTTATTAAGGGCTTATTAAATGACACCTTTCTAAATTATTTAAATATATCAGTTTAGTCAATTACCAGGATATTACATAATATATGTGATATTATTTTTCTCACTTGATAGATGTGAAAATTTAAGCAGAGAAAGGTTAAGTAACTTGTCCAAGGTGACAGTAAGTAGAAGATTGAATCTACAAACCCAAGCCTTGAACCATAGTGGATTGGAAAGAGAGAATTGGATTTTCCTTCAGTCACAAGCAACACTTTTCACTTGAGTGTATTATACTTTCACTTTCATTAAAACAAGGAATCAAATTATATTCTCTCTTTTGCTTTCTAGATATTTATGATCCTATTGAAAAGTATAAAGTATACAGTTCAACCTAGAAATATTTACTAAATGGCTTCTCTTTCCAGGGCAATATGCAATTTGATCTAGTAAGTTCTTTTTTTTTTTTACTGTTTTTTTTTTTAATTTAATGTTTGTTTATTTTTGAGAGAGAGAGAGAGAAAGAGAGAGAGAGAGAGAGAGAGTATGAGCCAGGGAGGAACAAAGAGAGAAGGGGACAGAGGATCTGAAGCGGGCTCTACGCTAACAGCCTGAGGTGGGGCTTGAATTCACAAACCATGAAATCATGACCTGAGATGAAGTTGGACCCTTAACCAACTGAGCCACCCAGGTGTCCCTAAATGTTTTTTATTTATTTTTGAGAGTGAGAGGCAGAAAGAGAGAGGGGGACAGAGGATCTGAAGCAAAGCAGGCTCTGCGCTGACAATAGTGAGCCCAATATGAGGTTCGAACTCATGAAACGCGAGATCATGACATGAGCTGAAGTGCCAGAGTTAGAGGTTCAATCAGCTGAGCCACCCAGGCACCCCTGATCTAGTAAGCGTCTTGACTGATCTTGTGCTATTCATCTATGTTTTATATCAGAAGGGAAACAAAACCCAAGTAGAGATATCTAATAGGATAATTTTTGCATACAGCCCATAGATTCCTTATGGAATCATTCCCAATTTCTTGCAAAGATAGTGTACTCCTGAGAAAGTACTTGAATGTGGAATGTATAAATCAAGCTTGCAAAGGTCTGAAAAATATAAAACTCTTAAGATAAAACAGTTTGTATTTTATTACATGTAAGTGCTACCTATTATACACATGAGATAATAAAACTCAGTATGAGTCAGCATACATTATTGTTTTTAGAGGTCAAACCTTGCTTTGCCACCTGAGGCTGCTCTAACATAATAGCATAGACTGGGTGGCTTAAACAGGAAGCATTTATTTCTCACATTTCTTGAGGCTGGGAAGTCCAAGATCAGGGTACCAGCAGGCATGGGGTCTGGTGAGAGCCTGCTTCCTGGTTTGCAGGGGGGCCATCTTCTTGTCGTATCTTCACCTGGCTGAGAAATTATCACTCTCATATTTCTCATAAGGAGACAAATCTTATTCATAAGGGCTCCACCCTCATAATCTAATTATATTTTAAAGGCACTGCCTCCTAATACCATCACATCAAAATTTAGAATTTCAATATATGAATTTGGGAGTACACAAACATTTGACCTAAAACTGGCTTGTAACTAAATCTTAGTTCATCCATTTATTGAAAAGATGATCATGGACAATTTTCTTAATTCAAAATTTCATTTTTCTCATGTATAAATTGGGAATAACACTAATTTATGACTTACAGTGTTCTTGTGAAGATTAAAAGAAAAATAGATGTAATGTTTTGCAAATAAGAAGGAATAAATAAACATGATATATTATTATTATCAAATAAACATTATAGGAAGAAATCAAATGTAGATATTAAAATAGACTTTTTAGGCAATTAAAATTTCCATTAGTGAGATTTTAGGCAATTAAAATTTCCATTAGTGAGATTCAAAGAAGTTTACTTTGAATGAATCAATGGTCTTGATATTTATATCATAAGAAAGGAAGATGGCAGCCTTCATTTAATGGTCACAGAATCTGTAGTTAAATTGTCTCCCTCAGAAGTTCTGAACCTGTGAATTTCATTAATTTTCTTAAGGATCAAGGTGTTATGGAGCACTTTGGAGTCATTTAGGTGGGAATCTATTTGCCAATCCTGTGGCAAATTGAAAGTGGCTTCAAGCTACTTTCACTCGGGCAATCCTCATCTTCTAATAATTGCACAAATAACTCTGCTGAGCTGCAAAAAAACTGATGACAAATCTAATCTTTTCTAACAGCCTGTATCCATGTGATTATTCAAAGGCATTACTCAACAATTTGGCTGTTAGTGTACAAATTGGAAGACACAAAAGTATAGTCTGCCATACGTAGGTCTGTTCAAATGTCAAGCAAATGAGAGTACAGACCACGCCATAAGAAAACATGCAACAGACCTTTTACATTCCTATGCTTGTTGCATCATTGCATTCTTATCCTTCGTCATTTCTTGGAAAGCTAAGACCACACTGTACTTGTCTTTTTGGCAGCCACACTGGAGCAATACAATAAATTTCTCATTTAAAGAATGAATAAATTAATGTTCACTTGTCCCAGAGGATTATTGGAAATTTCCAACATTTTAAATGAGATCAGCATACTGGAAGACTTACAGGAATGTACAGCAGCATCTTCATATGCATTTAAGTTTAATTCTAATTGTGATGCTTGGGGTAGAAATGATTTTATTACTTTAAAACTTACATAAGTATAATCAAGTCACAATAGGTCCTCAAGGGACTTAGAATACCTTAAAAATAACCGCTTAATAATAATTTAATATGCTATACAATTTGTATTCTCATAAAAGCTCTATGACTCCTATTGCCAATAAATATCGTTCTCAACATTTTCTACGACCTCTCTCATGTTCTTGTTTTTAACAAGCCTCATTGAAAGTAGAAAGATGCCAGTTTTAAGTTGAATAAATTATTGAATTTAGCAAATTCACACTGAAGGAATGATTAGTTAACCTAGTTCTCACACCCATAACAGTTTGGTTTCCATTTGCGTAACTTATTTGGGGAATTCAACTCTTTACTCTTAATAGGATAATTGACAAAGCATCAGGCAGTAAAAGTTTGGGAGCTGAGCAGTGGGAGAAGGAAACTAGAAGGTGAGTAGAGAGTAAAGAAGTGTTTGATGTTTGCTTAGTGGTAAAACAAAAGGATAGTATCACATATTTGCCCATTTTCAAATCATGTTATCAATAGCTCCTAAGTATTTATTTTCTTGAAATTTTTGTCTTTTCCAAATATTGTCACTATTTTGGATGAATGTGAGTTGATTTTATAAATAAGTAAAATTCAATTGCATGAACTCTCAGCATAAAATAATGAGCAAGCACACTTAAATCTTCTCATTGCTCATAAAGCCTTCAAATTCAGAGGTTTCATTTACCAGGAAAAAAAGGAAATTAATGCAATTGCTTTATAACAGTGAAACAAAATGTTTCCTTTCTAGAACATCCAGTTTTGAGTGTTGGAAGGCAGTGGGGAGAGGTGGTACCACAATTAAATTGCTAACTACTATTAGGAAGTTTTCCTAGGGTTAAGAGTGTAATAAGTCAGTCAACAAACAATATGCATGGCTGGTTATCCACCAGTGCTAAACTCAATGTGCCCCCTAGGTTTGATGTTGCATTAACCTCATTTTGCATTAACTTTGAATCCATTATTGAGTTATGTGTTCACAAATACCCCTTTTTTTGCCAACATGTATTTGTAAGATTCTTTTGATTGCATTGAATTTCCGATGCTGCCTTCCAATAATGACACATTTCAGCTGTGAGAACTTATTAGGAAATATATGATGCTTGCAGTTTTGCAGAAGTTGATTCCCCCCTGTGGAATAATCTCCATTCTAATTTGACTGTAAAATTCCCATAAATTATTTCAATCTCATTTTCAACTGGGATATATTTCATTGATTGGTAATAGCCTTAAATTACTTTTTATTGTGATTGTAATGTTTTCTTGTCAAATAGCAGGAAACAGTAAATTACAGAGTAATTTAACAGGTGGAAATATACACAAGCAAAAATTGTTAGAAACAAAGATAAACCATTAGAACAAATTGCAGACTGCACATACCTAATCACTTCTTTCATGTCTATGGCTTAAGAAAATAAAGTTCTTTCTTCCACAAAGTTTAATTAATCTAAAATCCTGAACTAGTAGGCAGAATAAACCCTCTATATTTAGGAACCATGAAATCATAAAATTAGTATGCAACAACGTATGTTCAATGGCATTTATTTGGGGTAAGAGTGCTTTAATTTTAATACCAGAAACTCCATACTGAAGGACCACTGTTAAACTATATTCCTTGGCCTTAAATGAGCTTTTCCGCCACACACAGACAAAATGATATCATAGCTCTCAGTGAAAGAAAAGTGGGTTGTACACAAGAAGTATAATTGCACTGAAAGTATTGTAAGCATGGGGCTTTTGTGGAATTTGTGTGCTCACTTCATATGGAAGTCCTCAGAGATTTCTAATGGTGTCTAATCGAAGTGAAAATTTATGAAAATCAGTGTCTTTCATAGGAAAGCTGAATCTGCAAAACCTCCCAGTCATCTGAGTGGCACTTCTACTTAATCTAACATGAGCACTTTATTTTCAAACCTAAATCAGATCCACTTTTCTGTCCTTAGAAGATACTCTGTCTTTTCCAGAAGCCCCTGCCATAATTAAAGGAGACTATCATTTTGGAGATTTTCAACAATATATAGTCATGGCCTTGGATTTTGGAAATTTTGAAATTTTAAAAATTTACTAAACTGATTAAAGAGATTGGCAATAGTGGTTCTTACATAATCAAAGCAGTGAAGAAATGCAAAAACTGAAAACAATGATATACCAAATAGTAAATTCTGTTTTACTTTGAAAAATGTCCCATGCTTGTGTGTATATGGAAGTGTGTGAATTTGTGTATGGTTGTGTTTTTGTATTTCTATATCTTAAAAAGTAAGATTGAAATTCTTTAGCTAAATTCAATATTGTATTTTAACCACTAGAATAATGTATGACTTATTTCCATTAACTTTAATTGAAATAAAAGTACTGTATGATATTTTTTCTTATTCAAAGAGGTAACAGAATGTATAGAAATACGTGAATTCATGAGCCAAGAAGGTCTAGGTTTGATCCCTGGTTTTAGTATTACTTTTTATATAATTTATTCACAGAATCTTTTTCTACATAAATTTACAGTGGGTAGGGCCTACTTTGAATTATGGCATGAAAGTTCAATATAATGTTTGTGGTTGCTTTAAATCTTTCCTGAAATAAATAATGTCATAAATTTTTTAACATAGACTCAATAAATTTGGACTAAATTTTAAATTCAATTTCACTGTATCTAAGCTATCACTTTGTAAGACACAATGTTATATCCCACTTTTAAAAAGTACAAATAAACAATGACACTATTATTTCAAAACAGTCCAATATGGCATGTTTTAGTCTCATTAGCTTCTATTTGCTTTGAAAAGTCTTCTTTCTTTTCAGGAAGACGTGAAAATTCTTATGCCATCAATTTCATTTCCATAGCAAAATATACATAGTTTCAGCTACTTGTATCTTCCTCTTTTAGGTCTCATTAAACTGTGCTATAGTTGACTTGTTTCATTCATATTGTGTATACCCTTCTTTTCTGTTTCATGACTGCATTCTCAGTAACTTTTTTGGTTTAATATCAAATCAGTGAATAGTTCTTTTTTTTTCATTTTTAAATGGGCTTTGAATAATGTTTAAATGGAAATTACACTCAACATGTGAAATGCCAACAATGCATATAAGTCAATAGAAATGGTTACAATATGAACTATTACAACCAAATTGATGCCTGCATTGACAATGACAAGTAAGTCATGACTGCCATCTGGAGTGCAATATACAATAGCAAATATACAATGCTGTTGATTGTAAGTTGCAATTCAATTTTGAAGATGAAAAAATGTGAAGTATTTTGCATCTTAGAATGGATGACATACGGGATTATTACTGTTCTGGGACACTTAACACCTGTTAAGTTTCTACTATGTTCCATAAACCCTTCTTGGAAATGTGCTTGGCCTAAGGATAGACAAAAGGAGAAAACATTTTCTGTGACCTAGAGAGGCCAATTAAAATGTTATCATGGGTGTAGCAACACAATTCTAATCTCTTGGGTTCATGTCTACCTCTAACTTAGTATATCCCCCAGTAAATGGAGTCATCACTGGTTTTTGGAATTGAGACTCACTGTTGGTTCTGGTTATAGCTCTTTAATGGAATAGCTTTTAAATGGAATAATCAACTTTAGGTTCTTTTGATTAGTTTTTCTCATATAGATAGTATGGTGAAATAGCCCCCTTGAGAAGAAGCAATCCAGCTCTTAGGATATCTAACCAAAACTAGGTGGAACACAGCAGTTAGAGCTTCCACTGATCCAGCTATTCAACTCTATTAACAACTCAACTACGGTCATTCGCTTTTTTCTTCAATAAAAAATGATAAATTATTGATTTCCTACTGTATGTGAGTCACTATATTATGTACTTAAGATATAGCACAATTAATGAGTTGGAAACAAAATACTTTTTGAACATAAGATCCTAACAATAAAAGGTTGAAAATTATTTAGCATACACACTCTACATATTTGTAGTGGACTTGAGGTAGCTATGGGTATTTAGGTGAGGATTCAGTAATCTGGAGATTTTTTTTTCAGAGAAGTTTAGTCTAATGGTAAATAATATACTTTAAGGTAGTATAGAGTGCATAAATTTATCTATGCATTTAAAATACACATGCATTTGCTGTGTTTCATGAAGTTTCAATGGGTGTGATGTTTAGACAATAAATATGCAAATATCTAGTAAAACAAGTGATCCTCACCTGCTCATTGATAAAGGTTGTTTGATATAAATAGGCAATAGGTCAAAAGAAATACATTATAGATTATGAAAAGTAACTTACTTAACTGTCCACAAGAGTCATGAAGTATAAAACTGAACCATATGGAAATAGTACAAGATCTATAAAATATGTGTTAATGAACTACACAGGAGAGAGCAAAGAGTTTATGGAAACCAAGTGAAATGTTATTCCATTAAAAAAAATAAAGAAAAATGAGGGGACAAAATGTAAAGAACAACTAACTATAAGGGCATCAAACACAACCATTGAATGAACATAATTACCAAATTGCAATAATTGTGAAAGATCAAAACGCAGACAAAATTATTTCTCCTTTTCAGTAGTATAGTGATTTTGGTGTTTTTGCCAGCCATATTTACTTCTAATTCCATCTGGGTATTAAAATTAAAGGTTTAATATTAAATAAAAAATTCAAATATTAAATATTAACATAAAGGTTTAAATACTAAGTATGAAAATAAAATAAAAAGTTTCATTAAAATAAAAAGTTTCTTATGTATTTATCCATTTCTATAGCCATTAACAAAGGACAAGTCACACTTATGAGATGACATATTTATAATTACTAAAATAGAAATCAAATCTATATTTATCTTTCAGGATTTTACATTGGGACTTCTTATATGTAGAATATGAGAAGACCATAAAATCCACTCACAGTTCTCTGAAAACTCCTCTAGAAATAAATGTTACCTGCTAGAAACAGTTACAGTAATTCCCCCTTATCTGCAGTTTTACTTTCCATGGTTTCAGCTACCTGCTGTCAACTGTCATTAGGAAGCAGACAATCCTCCTTCTGACATATTGTCAGACGGCCTAATGCATGTAACAATGCCTACGCCATTCACTTCACTTCTCATGTAGGCATTTAATCATCTCACATCATCACAGGAAGAAAGGTGAGTACAATACAATATATTTCACATAACTTTTATTACAATATATTGTTATAATTTTTCTATTTTATTATTAGGTATTATTATTAATTTCTTACTGAGCCTTACTTATAAATTACACTTTATCATAGGGATGTATGTATAAGCAAAAACATGGTATATATAGGGTTTGGAATTATTTGCAGTTTCAGACATCCACTGGGGATCCTGGAATGTTTCCCTGGTATATAAGGGGTGGAGGGTGGCTACTGTATTTTCCTTTCTTCAAAGTCTAGTTTCAGTATATTGAGTTAGAAAAGTCTTGATCTTAACCCCTTGCCAACATCAGTCAAATGTCATCATTTTTACAGATTGTGGCCACTGATATTTTCCTCTCATTGCAAAAGTTGAACATATTAATTATTAAAGATTGAAAATCTTAAAAAAAAACCCTCAAAATATAACAAGGAGTGTCATCTCTGGGTACGGGATTACATTTGGCTTTTGACATTAAACAATGTATTAAGCAGTGTCATGAAAGATGTAAACCTGAGCACTACTCTTAAAGTCTGAAATTTTTCTTTTATAGAGTTATACTGATCTGGGAGACTATAGTGAAAATGCCTTAATTCAGTAGACCACTACATCATTTAATCCCAGATGTTCCTCCAACCATCTGGCCCAAAACACTCATAGAACACAGACATTTGCCTTTCTCAAAGTGAAGGAGGTTACCTAAAATGGATTATGTTTCACCCTGTTACTACCTGTGCAACTGAGGAAGCAAAGCTACTTCCATTATCTCAGACTTAGCAGTAAAACTTGTACTTTTAAAAACCTTAAAACTGGTAGCATATTGGCTACTACTTTATAGTTAAACCCTAAATTATTTTTTATTTTATTATTATTTTTTAATATTTATTTACTTATTTTGAGAGAGAGAGCACAAGTGAGGGAGGGGCAGAGGGAGAGGGAGAGAAGGAATTCTCTAGAGGCTCCATGCTGTCAGCGCAGATGCCGACAAGGAGCTCGATACCACAAGTGTGAGATTTTGACCTGAGCCGAAATCAAGAGTTGGACACTTAACTGACTGAGCCACCCAGGCGCTCCTAAATACTATTTTATAAGCTTCTCTTTTGATTGTATAGATACATCCAAAGCATTTGGTCTAAGTTCATTCCTACTCTTCCTTCATCTTGTTTTAGTAGAAATCTGATTTTCTCTGAAGATACTACTTTCTCTGCTCTTCTCTTGAGTCTTGGAAGTTTTATTCTCCCCCAGTCTCTGTACCAGTGTTTTACCAGCTTTTTATTAAGTTTCCCCTTATTCTTTCTATAAACTTTCAGCTTCAGTCTTACATCATCAACTTCCTCGCATAGTTGCTAACATTTGTGAACTTATGCCCATTTTGTAACTACTTAAGCTCTGGACACTTTCATTTCTTGGTGATTTAAATAAATAGATATATGACACTTTCCATATTTTACATTTTCAATCCCTTAAAATTTGCTACTCCTTTTTCAGTTACTCTTCCACAGGATATACCCTATAATTTCTCATTACCAAAAGCCACAGCTCATTTAAATTGTTAATTCCATACATATCGATGACCACCAGCTCCCATCTTTCAAGCCAACCCTTTTGCACCATGTTCCAAAAATCATTTCATTCACTGAGATCTCTGATGAATTTTCAGTCATCCCTCTTCCCTTCGATGTCATTTCTCTTCTTTTTAACCAACTTGAATTTAATAATTAATCCTTATAATCATTCCCTTACATACACCCTAGATTTTCCTGTTTCTCTATCACTCAGTTGTTCTCAGTTGGCAAAAATACACCCAAGTTTAATCCAATGCTTAACATACTCCAACACCTGTGTCTGTGAAGACAAATATGACCAAAAGACCTCACACATGCAGTCACTTTACATTTATGAACTAGACATTAAATGAATCACAACTCTGTTCATTTATACCATGTGTCCCTTCCAGCCACTGTCTCATTTTTCCAGAACAGGGTTGATAAGCATTTTCTTATAGGGTCAGATAGTAAATATTTTTAGTTTTCAGGCCATATACAGATTCTGTTGTAATAAATTCTGCCATTGTAGCTGAAAAGAACCATATACAATATATAAGCAAATAGGTCTAATTATACTTTAGTAAAACTTGAAATAAACCGTTGTCCTGTGTGCCATAGATTGTCAACACCTGCTCTAAATAATTATGTCACACTTTATCCTCTCTTCTCAAACCTACAACAGTTTATCTACCCTCTCACTCAGTGGAAGACTTTGCTTTTAACTTCACTCAGAAGATGGAAGCAATCAGAAGCAAACGTCCATAGAACACCATCATTATCTACCTACTTAACATCTCCTCCCAGATACTCTGCCTTCCTGTATTTTACCACAGATGTACTATCCATGTTATTTTATAAAGCCAATCACTTCACTTATTGAAAATATCTCATTCTCCTCTAATTTTCAATGACATTATTCCAAAGAATTGTTCATTTTCTCTCCTATAGCATCACTTATTCTCTATAAAATTATAGGCATACTACTACTTTTCTTGTTTAAAAAAATAATCCACACCCATTATCTCTAATTTTTCTTAAAACCATTCCAATCAGCCATCTGCTTCAATAGGAGACTAAATTGTTCTTACCAATGTTCTCAATAGCCTTCAAATTATTAAATCCACTGGTCAGTTTTTGTCCTCGTTTTACTTGACCTATCAATGGGTTATCACATAATTTACAATGCAAATGAAGACTTTTTGGAGAGTGAAAAATCACACTATTATCATTAATACAAAGATATCAAGGTACATTAATACTACCTTAGAAAAACTGAGTTGAATCCTCAGCAGCTTTTTTTTTTTTTTTAGTTTATTTTTGAGACAGAGAGAGACAGAGCATGAATGGGGGAGGGGCAGAGAGAGAGGGAGACACAGAATCGGAAGCAGGCTCCAGGCTCAAACTCACGGACCGCGAGATCCGCGAGATCGTGACCTGAGCTGAAGTCGGATGCTTAACCAACTGAGCCACCCAGGTGCCCCAATCCTCAGTGGCTTTTGATAGAGGTTAATAAGTCTCCTGCTTGATACACTCTTTCTACTTGGCTTCCAAGACAACACTATTGGATATCTTTCTACTTTAATTCATTGCTGCTTTTCAACTCCTATTGCTGATACTACCTCTTTTTCCCTATCTCAGGCTTGGGTCTTCAGTTCCATGGAGCTAAATCTGAGGCCCTTTTTCCTATCTGTACTCCTACCCTTGTTAATCTAGTGCAGTATCATGAATTTCAATGCTATAAATGTGCAGTGACCCCCAAATTTGTATTTATAGTGAACATTTCTCACCACCTCCACTGTTACACGGCTTCATCTGAGCCATCATTATTTCTTACCTGGGTAAACGGTCTTAATCATTCTAACATTGTACTTCTATGTTGTGTGTTCAAACCAGTACTCATAGTAATGATTTTAAAACAGAAATTAGGTCATGTCACTCTGTTTCTTTGAACCACCCTTCAAGCAAGGTAGAAGCCAACCATCTTTATATTGTATTTCTTCCCTAACCATATATTTATCTTCAGCCATAATAGTCTCCTTGCTCTGTTCCCTAGTGTCAGACATGCTCTAGCCCTAGGGATGTGGAATTGCCTTTTTTTTTTTCTTCTTGCCTTGAATGGGCTTCCTAAAGATATTTCTATGGATTCTATCACTTCCTCCAAGTCTTTGCTCACATGACTTCCTCTCAGTGAGGCCTACTGTGACCATTTATTTAAAAAATTTCCTGATTTTTGCCACCCCAGTCATGATTCTTCTTGCCTTGTTTTTTTTTCCTTTTTTTCCTTTTTAATATCATGTGGTTTGTTGTTGTTGTTGTTGTTGTTGCTGTTGTTTGACCTTTCTCTACTAGAATGTAAGATTCATAAATGCCCCAAATACTATTAGCTTTTTTTCTTATTTAACATATATCAAACACCTAAGATATTGCCTAGTAATCAGACACTTAATAATTATGTATTTATTTAGTGAATTGGTTAAGTTAAAGAAAGCCTTACTTTCACTTATTATATAAGATATAAAGCATTAAATAATGTTTCATTATTTTATTTATTTATTTTTAATCTTACACACTTAGCTCATTCTTAGGTAAATCAAAAAAGAACTGTTCTTTCCTTAAGGAAAATAAAATTTATATTCTCACTTGCGTAAGAGATCTATTCTGCTTCTAGATAGGAACATTTCTTTTAATTTAAAAACAGAATTTACAAAATAAATGAGTCTTTGAAATGACTGCATTGGGAGGCCAAGTATTTTACTCTAGTTGTGCTGCCATATTTGGAAATCCTTTTTATAATGCCTGCCTTCAGAATCAATTTATAAAGCAAATGAAGAAAAACAGTCTCATAACTACGTGTTCAATCTCCTTTTTTTGAGCAGAAATTGTACTGTCCGATTTTATAACCCGTCTTATTCTCTATGTTTAAAATGACATCTGGTTTTTACCTAATTTAAAATCTACCCTCAAGGCATAATTATTTGTCACCATTTAGGATGTTCAAAAGAATGAGTAAGAGATTAGGGAGGCAATTCAGAAAATACGTTTCTGGAAATAGCAACACATTTGAATGCATTTTTAGAAGAAACAGTCTGAATATTTGAATTTTGGAATGTCTGTTAAAATATCAGTAGCATCACTGTATAGTTATACTCCGTATCCTCCCCCAACATGCATATATAGAGCTCTTTAACAATGTTGAACAAGACAATAGTGAGAAGAACAAGGAGAATCTTTCTTAATATTTTTCTCATATAATAATATCATTATCATCACTAAGAATAAAAGATATGTTTTCTTTCTTTTTTTACATATAAATTTTACTGTATGCCCATACACTCTTCTTTTCCTAATGCTTCTCCTTTACTAACATTCTGGAAATATTGGCTTCTGCAAACCTAAACACACTGACAGTTCTTTTAAGTGTATACTCTCCATTCAATATATATTATTAATCCTTACCCCAATCATCATAAATCTAATTCTACATATTTTGAGAATATATACTTCAAAAAATTATGACAAACTATTACCCACAAATACATCAGGACCTAATTTGGGAAGCATAAATTTAATAAGATTTGGGGATAATATCTGAAATTTACAAAATTTTACATTAATAATATAATTTCCACTAAATTATGTCTCAATTTCTTAGATACATTTCTCTTACCTACATTTTGGTGGGCATGAGAAGCTCATGCTCACCTTTTTGTTTATTTCATAGTAACACATGGAATGAACACAAATATAATTCGAATCATTTTCTCCAGTTTATTTGTACTTGCTTCACCTGCTAGAGGTTACTATCTAATTCCAGTTTTTTAAGTTTATTTATTTTGTTGGGGGGGGGGTAGGGGCAGGGAGAAAGGGAGAGAGAGAATCCCAAGCAGGCTCCATGCTGTCAGCACAGAGCCCAATGCAGCATTTGATCCCACAACTGTGAGATCCTGACCTGAGCTAAAACCAAGAGTCAGACGCTTAACCTTACTGCACCACCCTGGCACTCCCATCTAATTCCATTTTATGGTTTAAGTTAAATATATTCAATTTAATTAAAAAATGTAAGCATATAAGAAAATACTAGTGTGTTGATCCCACCCCCTTATTTCCATATAGCATTATCTTATTAATGCTTTCCCAGTTGTAATTAAATCCATTGTAATTAAATTCATATTATTAATTGTAATTAAATCCATATTATTAAGATAAATATACTCATCCCAATTAAAATAGTAATTTTGAAATAATTATTTTGTTTTATGTAGATGCTGACTCAATGGCAGTTTTCACAGAACAAGAACAAACAATTCTAGGAACCAAATAGCCAAAGCAAACTTGAAAAAGAACAAATTTGGAAGCATCACACCTCTTGATTTCAAACTATATTACAAAGCTATGGTAATCAAAAAAACATAATATTGGCATAAAAAATAGACAAATAGATCAATGGATAAGAATAGAGAGCCGTGAAATAAACCTACACATATGTGGTCAATTAATTTATGACAAAGGAGCCAAAAATATACAAAGGGGGAATAACATTTCAATAAATGGTATTGGGAAAATGGACAGCCGAATGCAAAAGAATAAAACTGCACCACTATTTCATACTCTACACAAAAACTAACTCAAAATGGATTAACACTTAAATGTAAGGCATGATTTGGCACCAAAAGCAAAGACAATGACAGCAAAAATAAATAAGTGGAACTACACCAAAAAGCTTCTGCACAGCAAAGGATACCATTAAAAAAAATGAGGGCTGCCTCGGTGGCTCAGCCAGCTAAGTGTCCATCTTTGGCTCAGGTCATGATCTCACGGTCCATGAGTTTAAGCCGCATATCAGGCTCTGTGCTGTCAGATCAGAGCCTGGAGCCTGCTTCAGATTCTGTGTCTCCCTCTCTCTCTGCCCCTCCCCCACTCATGCTCTGTCTGTCTCACTCTCAAAAATAAATAAACATTAAAATTTTTTTAAAAAATGAAAAGCCTATGTATGGGATATAAAAAATCTTTTCAAATCATATATGTAATAAGAGATTGATATCCATAATATATGAAGAACTCATACAACTAGATAGCAAAACAAAACAATACAAAACAAAAAACCCACAAACATTCCAACTAAAAAATGGGCAGAGGATATAAATATCATTTTTTCAAAGAAGACATACAGATGGCCAACATATACACGAAAAGGTGCTCCACATCACTCATCCTCAGGAAAATGCAAATCAAAACCACAATGAGATATCACCTCACACCTGCTGGAATGATGATTATCAAAAAGACAAGAACTAGGTGTTGGTGAGAATGTGAGAAAAGGGAGTTCTTATGCACTGTTGGTGAGAGTGTAGATCAGTGTAGCCATTATGGAAAATAGCATGGAGTTTCCTCAAAAAAATTAAAAACAGAAATACCCTATGATCTAGTAATCACACCACTGGGTATTTTCACAAAGAATACAAAAACACTAACTTAAAGGAATATATGCATCCGTATGTTTATTGCAGCATTATTTACAATAGACAAATTATGGAAGCAGCCCAAGTGTCCTTCTAGGTATTTATCCAAAGAAAGCTAACTTGAAAGCTATCTTGTAAATATATATCTGTTGTCCAATATTCATTACGCTATTAGTTGCAATAGCCAAGACATGAAAGCAACCTAAATATCCACGAGTGGATGAGTGCCTAAAGAAAATATAACACACACACACACACACACACACACACACACACACACACGAATATTATTCAGCCATTTAAAAAAGGAAAAGGGAATCTTGTCATTTGCAACAACATGGATGAAACTTGAGGATATTATGCTAAGTAAAATAAAGCCGGACAGAGAAAGACAAATACCACATGATCTCACTTATATGTGAAAACCTAAAAAACAGAAATCAATCAAACAAAAAACCTTGAACTCATAGATATGGAGAACAGATTGGTGGTTGCCCGAGGCAGAGTGTGTGGGGGAGGGAAAAAAGGGAGAAGAAGGTCAAAAAGAACAAATTTTCATTTATAAAATAAATAACTATTGGTAATGTAATTGACATAGTGACTATAGTTAATAATACTGTATTGTATATTTGAAAGTTGTTAAGGAAACAAATCTTAAAAGTATTCATTGAAAAATAAAACAAGATAATATTGTTAAGATAAATATACCCATTCCAACTGACACAACAATTAAAGGATAAGTATCTCATTTTATAGAGATGTTGATTACATTTATAAATATACAGCAAAATATATAAATTCATATTTTCTTATTCTTTGTTTCTTAAAAATGTATCTTTATGACTTACTCATATATCAATGTATGCATAAATCTCCTTCATACTTAACTACCTGAAAGGGAAATCATTCAGATTTCTTGACAAAAATAAAGTTTAGTTGAAAAGATGTGAATGGATGACCATTTTACACTGTTGATGTCACAATTCTTATATTTTATTAGGCTTTAAACTTCTTTGACATACACATTCTAAGTCATGGGCACAAGGAACAGAATAGATGTGACAGGATAAATTTAACAGTGTTTTTCAAATGAATTACAGTTACCTGTATTGAACAATAGTACACTCTGATAGCTTACATGAACAACTGTGGTATTGACTTCATAAACACATAATTCCGTTTACATATCACATCTTTGTTTGACATATTAGCTCTTTATTGCACTATACAGATTGCCCCAAAACGTAGAGGTTGAAAACAGTAAACATTTATTATCTCACATTTTCATGAGTCAAGAACTTAGGTATAGCTGAGTTGGGTGCCCCTGTATCAAGTTCTTTGAAAGGGCTGGAATCAAGGAGCCTTAGGACTTCGGTTTCATCTACAGGCTCCTCTGGGGGAGGATTCACTCCCAGCTCACTCAGGTGGCAGCATTCAGCTCCTCATGAAATGTTGGACCAAGGGCCTCCTCTGCTTTTCCCTGATTGTTGACCAGAGACTTCAAATGCTCACTAAATGGCCCTCTCCATAGGGCACCCAACAACATGGGAGCTTGCTTCCCTTTGAGCAAATGAAGCAGCCAGAGAGCAGTCAGGTGAGGACGATGAGAGCTACAGTCCTGTTTTAACCTGCTCTCAAAAGTGAGAGCATAATTTACGTAATATTATCTTTGTGAGAAGCTAGTCACTAGGTCCAGCTTATACTCAACTAGAGGTGATATCAAAGGGTGTGTGCCAGGAAGTGGTATTAAACAACTGACATTAAAAAAAAACTTTCTTTTTTTCTCTCTCTTTCTCTGTATCTTCTCTGTCTGTCTCTTTATCATTAGGGAAGCATCAGAACTGTTGAGGAAACAAATACAAAACTATACTAATAAGAATGGAATCTTGTATGATGTGAAAGAGGTTTTGGATTAATGGCATTGAGGGGGAAAATGATACTTCATATATGACAGTTCAATGTCTTTGTTATTCCAACAATAATATATAGAGATAATTATATGTTATACTATACATAGTATTAATTGCATGTTAGGTATAAATAGATAGATAATAAATAAACAGATTCCTTTTTTTTTGTTGTTTTAAACAAAGCACTTATTACCATCTTAGACCTTCTGTACTCTTGTAGTAATGCAATGACCTATTACCACAGAAACTTTTCCTTTAACTTTATTTATAACCCTTCTCCCCTTTCTTTTCTTTTTAATGTTTTTATTTTTATTTTTTGAGAAAGACTGAGACAGAGCATGACAGGGGGAAGGGCAGAAAGAGAGGGAGACACAGAATCTGAAGCAGGCTCCAGGCTCTGAGCTGTCAGCACAGAGCCTGACATGGAGCTTGAACCCATGAACCCTGAGATCATGACTTGAGCCGAAGTCGGACGCTCAACCGACTGAGCCACCCAGGCGCCCTGCCCCTACTCCTCTTTCTTGATCAGAAAGGTTTGTTCGTTGAAGTAATTTTCAAAGATTTTAAATCTGATAACCCTTACTCCTCTCCCTCCATCCCAGGTGACTTCTGGGTCTCAATGCTTATTAATAAGTCTCAATATCCTCTGTCTCGTTTTGGTCAAAAGCACAGAATTGGAATTCTGCATAATTTTCTATCACCATGGTTTTGACTAGTTACCTTGCCTGCTCCTACCGTGTCTCCTAGATGTAGAGTTCTGGCCCAAACTTGGCCACCGTCCCAGTAGGATACCTTGGGCCCTATTTCTATCAAATTTCCCTGGGATTTGTAGCCTTATCTCTATACCCTAGCTGGTGCCTTATATCTAATCTCAAACCACAATTAATGATTTGCTTATGTGCTCACTCTCAGTCTGCCATGGCTACAACTGTACACTCTCATTCCTCATAATACTTCCCAAGTTGTGAGGAACATCTGATTACACTGATTTTGCTATCCCATTGGCTACTACATCAACTGAGTAACTTTTACGTCAGGAGTTTTTCTTTGCAAATCATCCTGTGAGTGAATCACTCTCATCCAAATCGACCATACTCGATCCTTCCTTCTTCTTGTCTTCCATCACAAGGTCATTTCTCAGAGGTTCTAACATTCCTTATCAAAACTGACCTGCTTTAAGGTTGCATGCAATTCAACATCACCATATCATCTTTCAAGTGTGGTTTCTCTAATGGTTTTTCTCTCTATGTGCCTCTGGATTTATTCTAATTTCTTCTGATATGTTTTGCGTCATCTGAAGCTGACCATAATCACCCACGTTATTTTTTCAGTGAACACGCTCTTTTCTTTAGTCCATGAAAGATATGACCAAGATGTGAGAGGGCAGGGGGAGGAAAAGAATGAGATATTTTGTCCTTGTTCCTCTCATGCTATAATTTCAAATTTCTATCAGGATTGTGTTCTTTCACAATTACAACACCTCACAGGTGCCTGTCCTGAATGGCTTAAGTTCTCTCTAAATTCTGTAAAATCATTCATCTCTTTGTTTCTTCACCCTAGGGATGGTATTATGTTCTTGCTTGCTATTGTTACTCTCCCAGAAGTTCTTTTGGGTTCTTATCCCTACTGATAGCAATGTAAATTTTAATTTCATTAAAATCTCTTCACTTGAGGGTGCCTGGGTGGCTCAGTCAGTTAAGCGTCCGACTTCAGCTCAGGTCATGATCTCCTAGTCAGTAAGTTTGAGCCCCGTGTCAGGGTCTGTGCAGACAGCTCAGAGCCTGGAGCCTGCTTTGGATTCTGCGTCTCCCTCCCACTAATGCTTTGTCTCTGTCTTTCAAAAATAAATAAATGTTAAAAAAGAAAAAGGAAAGAAAAATCTATTCAGTTAAATCCTGAATGGGGCCTCTTGTCTATCTAGAATGTTTAATACAACACCTATAGCTGAACAATACTGTAGAGGTTACCTGAAGCAATAGAGCAAAATAGATGAGTCAACATTTTTTGAAATTATTTATTTTCTTGTGTACTAAAAATTTCTGTGTCCCCCTCTTGCCAAATTTGGGATGTTTTCAGCCTGTTTTATCAAATGTTTACTCTGTACTTCATACTGTCTTCTCTCCTGCTGGGATTCCAATGACACCAAGGTTAAACCCACTGCTATTTTTCTACAGCCTCCCGATCATCTGCTATTTTGTTTTCCTTTTCTTGTCATACTGGATAATTTCTATTTATCTATCTTAAAATTTCTTGGTTTTCTTCTGTTCATATTCATCATGATCTGGACTCTTCCATGGATTTTTAAAATTATTTTATTTTATCCCATTTGCTTCTAAAGTTTACATTTGATTCTCTTTTATGCATTCTATTTGTCTGTAAGAGGGGCTATCTTTCTATTGGTTTCAATAGTATGTGTTGATTTCTTGGAACATAGTCATAGTGACTACTTTAGAGTCTTTGGCTAATGATTCCAACATCTGTTTGACCTCAAAGTGAGTGTTTGTTGATTATTTTGTCCCTTGAAAATTGTTGTGATGGTTTTATCTTTTTCATATGTTAACTGCTATTGTATTGCACCCTGGACATTTTAAATATTATGTTATGTCTCTGATTATTGTGTGAATCCTATGAGGAATCTTTGTTTGTTTTATTTTAGCATGTCATCAAACAAGTTAGGTTCAGGCCATAGTTTCTACCACCTTCTATGGGCTACGGTTCCAATGTCAGTTCAGTTTACAAATCCTTTCAATGCTGTTCATTATCTATCCAGCGTATCTGCCACCTAGTGGTTAGTCTGGGGCCTGAAAGGTGATCTGCATCATAGGTGTGTTTTCACATCCTTTGTTCAGATCCACATATATGAAACTCAGGTGTGAGCCCAAGAGCTTATACACTTTTTGGAACTGCTTTTTTGGCCTTTCTTCCCTCGACAACCTTCCCAATATTTTCCCAGATGCCATCCTTTTGGGTACATTGAACAGTAATTGAGGGCTTTGTCTTCCCCACTCTGCCACATGCTTCCCATGACATTTCTGTTCTGCAACCAAGCAGCAAGAAGATAAGAAGAAGGGGGAAAAAGCTGTAGAATGTTCCCCATGCTCTGTCTTCTTGTCAGAGAGACACTCCCTGCTCAGTCACCATTGCCATCCCTACTGCTGGAGCCAAAGAATTCTTTAGCAGCTGGGGAAGAAAGAACAGAAAACCAAGGATTTCTCCCATTCTCTCTCATCTTAGGGCCACCATTTCCACTTGCATGGGGAATAAAGAGTTCACATAGGACACTTCCTGCATGCATTCAGTGCCAAGTTCCAATTTTTAGTTTCTATTGTAATCTAAGATAGGAGATATTGAAGGAAATTTACCACTGATTCAGTGGTACTTTGGGTTTATACTTTCCTTCCACAATCCATTTGATACGATTTATTTTTCATAGTACTTAGGTAGCTCCTCCATACATTCTGTCTGGAGATTTTGACTGTATTCAGTGAGAGATTTAGGTTAGAGTCTGCTTACTACATCTCGACTAGAACAGAGACTATATAATAGATTTTAATTATATCATTCATACACATTTAAAAAGAAGCAACAGTCAGTATGATCTTGTCTAGATTCATTGAGATTATGACATTGAAACCCAACTTCTTGCTATCATTGCTAGTGTCACTAAACTTGCTACATGAGGAGTATCTGGCAATGTCTGATGTTAAGACAGCCAATTGATGACGGCTCCCGGAAACCTTGATATCTGAAAATAGTTTATGAGGACTATAATATGGACTATTAGAGATTTTATTTATTTATTTTTAATGTGTATTTATTTATTTTTGGAACGAGAGAGAGAGAGAGAGAGAGAGAGACCAAGCGCATGAACCAGGGAGGGGCAAAGTGAGGGAGAGAGAGAATCCCAAGCAGTCCCCATGCTGTTAGCATAGAACCTGACATGGGTCTCAATCTTACCAACCAGGAGATCACAACCTGAGCTGAAATCAAGAGTTCATCCCTTAAACAACTGAGCCACTCAGGCAACCCAAGACTATTTTGGCTATTTTAAAAAAGCATTAATTTGTAAGGAACAATCAGCAATTTCGGACTGGTTTTGAATATTCACCTCACAACTATAATCCAGCTCCCCTTTCTGCCTTCTGTCTAATTCCCTCATTAGTATGCCACTCTCTTGGCCACTCTGACTAACTGGACAGGCATAACAGACTATGTTTATTTAATTTGTTTCTCAGAGTTCTCTCTCCCAAAGAGAAGCATCTTTAATCTGACAGTCTACGGTTTTCCAAACAGCAAAGCAGTTTGGCCACTCAGCAAAAGCCCAAGAATCAGTGAAAACATAACAAAGTTCATCACAGGGTCCCATAGGCTCAGCTATGAGAGGAGACTTGAGTCATGCCAACTGAATAGAGTGATGATATCCACTTTTGCTTTCTCATAACTGGCACCAAAACTAAAAATCCACAGCATCTCAGTTTACAGATATTTAAAAGTCACAGGAGACTTTGAGGCTGTGGGACTTCAAAGGAACTACCATGTTTTTATAGGCAGTTATTCTCAATCATAGTAATCCACTCTAAATTTAAGGAAGAGAGAAATACAAGCACATAGTACATACGTTTCTAATATAATTCAAATTTGGAAGTAAAAATAATACACTGATGTAGACTACAGTGACCCTACCCAATAGGTCACATTAACCTCCTTCTCTTCTGCACATGTCACCCAAACCCCATCAATTGGGGTGTATTCACATCACACCCAATGTTATTTGAGAAAGTATATCCAACTTATCAATGAAAATTTTGAGTCCCTCTTCTCCCTGAAGTTTTCCCAGCATACTCGTATCCATGCATATGGCTCTGGGCTCCTAGGGGACAGAGTCATTGGCTATACTCCTCATCATCTTTTTAATTAAGCAATAGGTGTCAGAGTAGAGGTGAGTAAGGGATAATAAAATACAAAAATACAAAATGAAACTGCACTAATATCAAAGAATATTTATTTTCAGTTACAAGTGGTGCAATAGTTTCTCAGAAACCAAACTTCTAAAGTTTACAGTCTACCTTTAAAAGCTAGTAATTGGACAGCAAGGCTCTCCTGGCTGACAATGTTTATTTTACCTTTGGAGAGTCCTTAATTCAATAGCCACAGAAACACAGATTTCCACTCATGGCAATGGGATTTGCACTCCTTGTCTAACTCAGTCGTGACTCATAAAGCAATTATATTATTTGAGTCCAACTTAATTGGGGACAACAGATGCCCTATTTCTAAATAATTTCTAATTTCTCAGTTAAAACATAACGGCTAGAAGAGTTTTCCAGGGAAGTGAGGCTACCAGTTATTATTTATCTAGATTTCTACACATTGATTTTTTTCATTTTTCAATGGATCACCTTCATCAGCATTGTAAACACAATCTGAGAATGTAAGAACCTGAACACTAGTCAATTTCTCATCTATGGTTTCCCATGCGTGTTTGCCGTAGATGTATCTCCCCCAGATGGCCAAAGTTCCCTCATAGCAGCTGGGATCCACTGAAAAATTTCTGAAACCTTTTATTATCATCTTCAAATGTATCTAAGATTGATAAGATAGAATATAGTACAGGCTTAATGGCAAAATGGTCTATCTATTTGTGTTCATCC